>NC_133650.1:44985391-45187508 GCF_009905375.1 Apium graveolens | reverse complement strand
TCCTTCATTTTTATTCCATTGATCTTCAACTGACTTCGTTTGTTGCAGTGGCTGAGAAGATTGAGGAGGCTACTAAGCCTAAGGACCTGAAGACACCAGGATGAAGAGGGCTGTGAAGGTCTTTAAAGACCCTCGACTTGGTGATCGCTTCCCTGAGTTCCTCCTTCAGGCAATGGAGCCAAGCGAGGAAGGCCCCAGCCAAGTTTTGCGCACCAAGCAGAGGCCAGGGGCCTATTTTCAACCTGCCCGGGGGATCCGGGCAAGGACTCAATCGTGGGCAGCACGGCGCTGTCCAGGAATGGTCTAAGCATTCCATCTCCCCGGTGGACTCATCAAGATTGTGTCCTTCAACAGGACTTAGAGGGGAATGAGCTATTGGAGCCCAGGCTCTGGCGACGGTACGTCCTTTACCTATGCCTTCATACTTATCTTTCCATGTTTCTTTTCTAAACTTCTGCTGTTTCTCTTGCAGGCTAACGCCCATTTCCAAGGGGCAATTCACCAAGCTAAGGCTTGGAAGGTTGGCCTGGAAGATGCCAACAAAAGTTGGAGGAGGCCAACCAAAAAATAGAGGCCCTTGAAGCTCAACTGGCCTCTTCCACTTCTGACCTGGAAACGGCCCGGGCAGAAAATGTCATTCTGAAGGCGCAGAAGGTCAAAGCTTTTGATGGCTGGATGGACATCCAGGAATTCAAATACTTGATGGTGGAGCATGATGCCCTTCTTCACCCAGTTAGCTACAAAGAGGGCTGGGACGCTGCTGTGGAGGCCATCCAGGATGATTTTCCAGAGGTCCTCGAGCAGTCCTCCTTTCCTTGCCCTGTGCGAGTTCCAGAGCTTGGAGGTGTTACTGAGAAGCTTGCTGATATGATCAAGGATGGAGAGGAGGAAGATTCTTCCGAAGAGGAGCTTGAGCCTGTCGCTAAGAAGGCTAGGGTAGAAGAGCCTCTAAGAGCAGCGCCTCAACAACCAGCATCTCCCGCAGAGGGAACCTCTACAGGGACTTCGGAGGGGACGACCGAGACGTCCGAAGGAACGACTAAGACATCCGAGGAGACTTCAGATAGTGGTTCCGAGGAATCTCAGCCTTCCAAGGCCTAACTTTTTTTTGTATATCTTCTAGGAGACTTCGGATAGTGGTTCCGAGGAATCTCAGCCTTCCAAGGCCTAAGTTTTTTTTGTATATCTTCTTTTTGAACTTCATTCATATCAGAACTTGTTACCCTCCGGGGTTATATTTCATATGTTGCTTTTCTTGCCTCTTTCTATTTTAACTTTACAATCTTAATACGCATTTGAACTTTAAACATCCTTAGATTGAATAATTTCAAACTCTTTAATATGAAGTCTGGTTTTCCAAAACCTTACACAGCATGGGTTTCGACCCTAATCAACAATAACTAGACAATGTAAATTCTACTGGAATATAAAATCCTACGCAAGCAAAGCTTCGAGGTGCTTTTAAACCTACTTGTCACAATGACAAGTGAGAATCGTACTTCGCCTATCTTATACGTAGTAAACCTTCAAGTTTTGTGCGTGCCAGGTCCTCGGGACTTCAAAACCATCCATAGTTTCCAGCTTGTAGGTTCCTCTACCCTGAACGCTCTTGACTCTGTACGGCCCTTCCCAATTCGGGGCAAGCTTTCCTTTCTGTCCGACACCAGAAGCCTCTATTTTTCTCAAGACTAGATCACCTTGTTTAAAAAACCTCTCTTTAACCCTTAGGTTGTAGTAGAATGAAGCCTTTTTCTGATATTCTACTATCTTTGCATGTGCTTTATCTCGCACTTCATCGATTAAATCCAGGGATAACCTCTGCCCTTCCTCATTTTCTTCCTCATCGAAAGCCTGAATCCTTGGAGAGGAATGTGATATCTCTACTGGAACTACTGCTTCTGCCCCATATGCCAACATGAAGGGAGTTGCCCCTGTCGTGACTCTACAGGTAGTCCTGTAGGCCCATAATATTGGAAGTATTTCATCCACCCAATTATTTCTTGACTTCTCGATCATCTTCTTTAGTCCATCCAGGATTATCCGATTTGCTACCTCTGCTTGCCCATTGGCTTGCGGGTGAGCCACAGAGGTGAATCGTAACTCAATTTCATTTTCTTCACAATACTTCTTGAATTCCTCATTGTTGAATTGTGTTCCATTGTCAGTGACGAGGATACGGGGAATTCCATATCGGCACATAATGTTTTCCCACAGGAATTGTGCAACCTGCTTAGTTGTGATCTTGGCCAAGGGTTTGGCTTCGATCCACTTGGTGAAATAATCAATGGCTACAATCAGAAATTTCCTTTGTGCTGTGGCCATGGGAAAAGGCCCCAAAATATCCATTCCCCACATAGCAAAAGGAATGGGCGAGTTGATAGAGGTCAGCATCTCGGGGGGTTGTCTAACAACAGGTGCATGCTTCTGACAGCGGTCACATTTCTTCACATATTCTTTGCCATCAGCCATCATTTCTGGCCAATAAAAACATAAACGAGTTATCTTATGAGCCAAGGCCCTGCCCCCCAAGTTTTGTCCACAAATACCTTCATGCACTTCTTCAAGAGCCAAGCGTGCCTCATCGGGCCTGAGACACCTCAAGTAGGGAACCACGAAAGATCTTTTGTAAAGAATCCCATCTATCAAAGAGTACCTTAGTGCCCGAACAGTTAACTTCTGTGCTTCAGTTGCATCGCTTGGCAACCAACCGGTCTGAATGTGAGCCTTGATGGGATCAATCCATGACGTCCCCAAGCCTATGGGAGCCACTAGCTTAACATCTATGCTTCGTGTCTTCAAAACACGGAAGTACATACTTCCTGAACTTTCTTCAATCTCAGACGAAGCGAACTTTGATAGCGCATCTGCCTTAACATTTTCTTCCCTTGGAATGTGTTTAACATGGCATTCATTAAATTGGGTCATCACAGCCCTTACTAGGCGGACATACTTAGCCATCGTATCATCCCTTGCCTCAAATTCTCCCTTTACCTGGGATATGATCAGCTTCGAGTCTCCACGAACCTTTAAGTTTTTGACTCTAAGTGTCCCAGCTAGACCAAGGCCAGCTATCAGGGCTTCATACTCTGCCTCATTGTTTGTGGTTAGAAAGTCTAGCTTCATAGCATACTCAATTAAGAACCCATCAGGGCTTTGCAAAACCAATCCTGCTCCACTGGAGTTTGTTTTTGATGCCCCATCAAAATAGAGAACCCAATATTCTTTATCATCCTTCTCTTTGCCCCCATCATCGACTTTCTTGTCTTGAGGTACGGCATCTTCCTGCCCCCCGGCTTCTTGGTTGGGTATGGTACATTCCACCACGAAGTCAGCTAGTGCCTGGGCTTTTATTGCCGTACATGGTTTATACTTGAGATCGAACTCTCCCAGCTCTATTGCCCACTTAATCAATCTCCCACTTGCCTTGGGATTGTGAATGATATTTCTCAGGGGCTGATTTGTTAGCACCTCAATCTGGTGAGCCTGAAAATAAGGACGCAGTTTTCTCGAAGCCATTACCAAGGCTAAAGCGAATTTCTCAATAGCTGAATAATTTAACTCAACACCATGCAAAATTTTGCTGACATAGTAAACGGGTTTCTGGACTTTCAATTCCTCCTTAACCAACACCGCGCTCACGGCGCTCTCTGAAACAGCCAAGTACAAAAATAAAACTTCACTCAGAACTGGCTTAGCCAACAACGGGGCCTGGGCCATATACTTCTTTAATTCTTCAAATGCCTTCTGGTTTTCCTCACTCCATACAAAGTCTTTGATGTTCTTTAGTGATTTGAAGAATGTCAAGCACTTGTCTCCTGACTTGGAGATGAATCGTCCTAGCGCCGCAACCCTTCCTGTGAGCTTCTAAACATCCTTGACAGTTTTTGGTGGTTCCATATCCAGGATTGCCTTTATTTTATCGGGGTTAGCCTCAATTCCCCTCTTTGAGACCATCAATCCCAAGAATTTTCCAGATCCTACTCCGAAAGCACACTTCGTAGGATTCAACATCATCTTGTGGTACCTTAGGACCTCAAAAACTTCCCTCAAATGGGTTATATGATCAGTCTTTACTAGACTCTTGACTAGCATGTCATCAACATAGACTTCCATACTCTTTCCAATAAGATCCTTAAAAATTTTATTCACCAACCTTTGATAGGTGGCTCCTGCATTCTTGAGACCAAACGCCATAACAAGATAACAATAAACACCAAAGTCAGTGATGAATGAAACCTTTAGAATGTCATCCTTGTGCATCTTAATCTGATTGTATCCGCTAAATCCATCCATGAAACTCAGCATCTCATGTCCAGCAGTGGCATCAATCAAAGTATCAATTCTAGGCAGCGGAAAACAGTCTTTGGGGCATGCATCATTCAGATCAGTGAAGTCCATACACATCCTCCACTTTCCATTAGCCTTCTTCACCATTACAGGGTTTGCTAACCACTCCGGAAATTGAATCTCCTCAATGAAACCAGCCTCTAAGAGCTTTTCTACTTCCTGTTTTATAGTCTCTTGTCTTTCCGGGGCAAAAATTCTTTTCTATTGTTTCACTGTCTTCCGGCTTGGATCCACGTTTAGCTTGTGAGTAATTAACTCCGGGTCTATGCCTGGCATATCAGCTGCTGACCATGCAAACACATCACTATTTTCTTGCAAAAATTTCACTAACTTCCCTCTAAGGGGCTCCTCTAATGTGGCTCCAATGAAAGTCATCCTCTCAGGATTCTCGGGGTCTAAAGGAACCGAAACCAATTCTTCTTCTGGCCTTCCTCTATTCTCATCATTTTCTGAACATCCATATCTTCAATAGGAAGAACCTGCCCCCGACTCCATCTGCCCTCAAAGAGGCCACATAACAGCATCTAGCCATTTTTTGATCTCCTCTCTCTTCTCCAATCCCGTTTCGGGTGGGAAACTTCATGACTGAATGGTAGGAAGAGGGGACTGCCTTGAAGGCATGTATCCCTGTTCTCCCTATGATAGCATTATAAGTTGAACTAGCCTTTACCACCACGAAATCCAGTATCTGCATTGCTTGCCTTGGCTCCGTACCTATGGTGGTCGTCAATTTGATTATCCCTTCCACAGGACATTCTACTCCAGCAAATCCATATATCGGCATGTCGGTTGGTGTCAACTGGGAGTCATTATATGCCATCCTTAGAAAGGTGTCGTGGAGCAAGATATCCACAGAAGCACCATTATCCACAATGACCCTCTTAACCGGGCTATTTCCTATTATCGGTGTTATGACGAGCGGGTCGTCATGGGGAAACTTCACACCCTCTAGGTCGGAATCATCAAAAGCCAATGTTACTTCTGTCCTGGCCCTCTTCGGGGCTTCACCAACAATATGCATAACCTCCCCGGTGTATGCCTTTCTGGAATTTTTGGACAATCCAGTAGCAGTTGGACCTCCAAAGATCGTGTTTATTACAGGTCCTCGAGGGCGTCGTGGTCCTCCAAAAATTGCATTTATAACCGGCCCTCTAGGTTGGGGATTCCGCCCCTGATCGTCTTGGTCCCTCCTACGATCTTCAAAGTTCTTCATTCCATTATTGTTTCTATCCCCTCCATCTCCAGTATACTTGTTCAACCTTCCTTTTCGAATCAAAAACTCAATTTCATCTTTCAATTGCCTACACTCATCGGTGTCATGGCCAATATCCTTGTGAAACCTGCAATACTTGCTCTTATCTAGCTTGGCGGGATCAGCCTTCAAGGGCTTAGGCCAGCGAATATCTCTATCTTTCTCAATCTCCATCAAAATCTGACTTCTAGGAGCACTCAGCTTAGCGTATTCAGTGAACTTTTGCCCAGGTCCTCCCTTCTTGGGGGTTGAATCAGGGTTTTGTTCGGTTCTAGGATATTTGTCTTTAGCAATATACTCCAGATCAGTTTTTCGCTTCTTGCCTCCAGTGGGCTCATTACTTACTACGGTCTTCCTCATGCTTTCTTCAACCTTGATATACTTCCCTGCCCTCTCTTGGAGTTGCAACATGTTTTCAGGGGGACATTTGGCCAAGGACATCTTGAAAAACTCATCCCCAGTTCCTTGTTGCAGTGCTATCATGGCTACCTTATCATCAAGGTCTGGGACTTTTAAAGCCTCCTTTGTAAAACGATTCAGGTAATCTCTCAAGGATTCCTTAGCTCCCTGCACATGACTCATAAGAGATGCTGAACTTTTCTCATGGACTCTTCCACTGATGAATTGCTTAATAAAAGCCTGACTTAATTCTCTGAACGATCCAATAGAATTTGGGGGCAGGCGACTGTACCATCTTTGAGCCATACCCGACAGGGTTTGAGGGAAGGCCCGACACTTTATAGCATCATTCACGGGTTGCAGCAACAGTGCATTAGAGAATGTCCTAGGCTTTGATAGTGGGCATTTTGAATTTCCTTGAGATATGGGCATTCATTATCTCTTCTGTGAAGGGTGGAGTTGGATCATCAGGATCTCCAAGGGGAAGGAGATTGCTTGGATCAGTTCTTGGGACACTAGCCCTTCTTCTTACCGGACCATCCAGGTCTATGACAGGAGGAAGATTTCTCCCCCTAGGAGGTATCTGGGGTCTGGTGGCCTGGTGAGCCTCCAAATCACGCCTCAGCCTTTGGATTTCAGCCTCATGAGCCCTGATCCTTTCCTGCACTTCTTGGGGATTCGCCCCTGGGGTGCTTTGGGGGCATTGCCTTCCATCGGCCATTGGCTCTTTTCCAGGACGCCTCCTTCTCGGGGCCATTTCATCATCCGAAGATTCAGAGTCTCTCTCAGTGTAAGGACCAGAAAATTCCCGATCCTCAGGGATAGGACCCAAACCTCGTATATAGGGGGTGACTGCCCTCGTGCTTCGCTTCGCCCAGCATATCCGCTTCCTCCAACCTCAGGGTGAAAGGGAATCCCATAAGGGGGTTAGTAGTAACAATAGTTGAATATTCATACCCGACGGGTCGAGAATTCACAGGTATATGTACTTGTTGAACTTGAGGATTCGTACCTTGAATAGTCGGGGGAGTTGTCCCTTGTGGCTGAGGTTGAGTTGCCCCTATCTGGGCTTCCCCCTGAGTAGATGCATAAGTCAGATGGGGAGGAACCTCCACGGTTGATGAAATCACCTGGGTTGTGTCTGATGGTGTTCCTTCCTCTAGAGCTCTAATTGTTCTCCGTGTTCTCGCCATGGTTGTTGTTGTGCTTTCCCACACACGGCGCCAAATGTTATGGATAAAAAACTAAGGTTATTATTTGCTGTATTTATTACTAAGATTCGGGAGCTCAAGGCCTTTAATGGCTGCTCTCGTGTATCGTAGCTTAATTCTGCCTTTACGAGATGCCTACGTATCTCTGTGAATTAGAGAATCAAGCCAAAAAACGTAGTTCTGATTTGTGGGGTGAGGCCCCTTATATAGATGTTGGGAGTCCTTGAATTGGACTTGGTATAGGAGACTTGGTGGGCAAGTCTCATAATTAGAATGGACTTTGGAGTCCTAGATAGTAGGGAACTGATTCCTTATCCTTTTAGGTCCCCTTGAGACTAATCTATAAGGATTTATATCCTTATCGGGACTCTTCTTAATAGCTGATTTTTCCCTTATTAATTAATTACGAAATTAATTAATAACCAGGGCTTTTGGGCCTTCTTTATTCCATCAGGCCTGATCTGGTCCATCAGGCTTAACCTTTCTGGTCTGAGTATCATATATCTTTTTATTGGGCCTAGTAGCCCACACCTTGCAGTATTTAATTATACTATCATAATTTATTTATCCCTATCACTTCCTCTGTGCCTTCATTAATAATCTCAATAGTTTCCCAGATATGTTTGGAATCTTTACAATTCATCACATGTCTATTCATCAAGGGATTAAGGGAATCTACTAAAATTAATTGAAGGCTAGCATCCAGGGAGGCTTCTTCTATTTCAGCAGGAGAGAAATCCTCCGGATCTTTCACATAAGTTCTCGCTTTGGTGATCACCACATCATTTTCTATTACCTCTGGTTCAATAACCATAGGAATTTTTGGACCCTTCTTTAACACTTGCAAATATTTGGGATTAACAACTTGTAAAAACAGTAGCATCTTCTTCTTCCACATAACATAATTTTCTTTATCGAAAAGTGGAATTTTAACGGTTCCAACTTTTTGTGTAGTCATTATGAATTTTTTGAGTGAATAAAAAATTCAAGAAATGAAAGAAACACAAAAGTCTAGGATCTAGATTTGTACATTAATCAGATGGCTCTGATACCAATTGTTAGGTCCCAATTTATTTGTAGAAGGGGGGGTTGAATGCAAACAATACCGTTTAATCGAATAAAATGCGGAATAAAAATGTGAAACAAAATTCAAGTTAAATAAAAATTTTATTAAACTTGAAAGGTGTTACAACTACGGTATCGGTTACAAGGGATTAATCTCAAATCAATTATTACAAATCTAGAATAAATTCGACATGAACTTTCTCTATTTTTGCAATTAAAAGATCAAATGCTAAATGCGATTTGAGATTAAGTTCTAGGGATTTTAATCCGCTAGATTGATACACAAGAACAAGATAAATAATTCTAGTGGATTGGATTTAACTTTTCAATCTAGAATTTTGATCTTGAATAAAGCAGATGAAAAATAAAATGTTGTGCCTTTGTTTTCTGCTGTGTTCTTGACTTGTGTGTTCTGTTGAATTGTGTTGCATGAATGTCTTCTGCTGCTTCTTCTAATCCAATCAGTCGAGTAGAATGTATTGGCATGACAATCTCTTTGAGCTGGCAAGACAATCAGAATGAACTAGCAAGACTTTCGGTATGACTATCAATTGTCATACCGATTGTCATAGTAGTTCAAAATCAGATTGTCTTACTGAATTAATAATAGATTTTAATATAATAAAAAATCTGATAAGACAATCCTTTTGAATTAGCATGACTTTCGGTATGACTATTGATTGTCATACCGATTGTCATACTAATACAATCAGTTGACTTTAAGAATTAATAACAGATTTTAAATCAATTAAAATCCTGAAAAACCTTAATATTAATTCTGAATTAATTAAACAATTAATTCAATTAATCAATAAATTAATCTTTGCAGATATAATTCATTTTATTAATTAAATTATATGACTTAATTAATTAATAGAGAATTAATACTAATCTTGAGTAGCATCCATTCTTCTGAGTATCTTCTGAAAATCACTGAAATTATGAATCAATTTCACCACTTCAATGTTGACACTCGATGTACTGTCTGGTTCATGAGTGACTAACTTCCGTGACGTTTCTTCATGCCTTGACCTTGATACTCTGGATTTTTTTCAGATTAAATCCTTGTAATTAATTGATACCCTGACGAGATCTCTATCACTTGGTTAAATCCACAATCTTGATTTATATCACTGAGGCTTGATCAATTTCTTGAGCTTCTTCCAGTGAATTAAGTCTTCAAGTCTGTAGATGAATAATGTTTCTTAACCCTTTGACAGATGTTACTTAGTGAGATCTCTCTAACAATAGATCCACTATTTACTTATTACATTCTTATTTGAGTTGAGTTAAATCCTCGAATATACAAATAGGCTATGCCATATGCTTTTCAATATGTACCTAAAAGAAATTGTAGTTCGTCATGGAGTTCCAGTGGCTATCGTATCTGATCGAGATCCAAGGTTTCATTCAAGATTCTGGAAGAGTTTTCAAGAATGTTTGGGAACAAGACTGAATATGAGTACAGCTTATCACCCCCAAACGGATGGCCAAAGTGAAAGAACGATCCAGACAATCGAGGATATGTTACGTGTTTGTGCGATTGATTTCAAAGGAAGTTGGGACGAACATTTACCTCTGGTAGAGTTTGCTTACAACAACAGTTATCATGCCAGCATTGGAATGCCACCCTATGAAGCCCTTTATGGATGCAAATGTAGATCTCCAATGTATTGGGATGAAGTAGGAGAACGCAAGATACTTGGACCTGAACTGGTACAGCAGATAAAGGAAGTTGTTGAACTTATCCAGAAAAGATTAATAGCCGCTCAAAATCGTCAGAGGAAATATGCAGACCAATCAAGGAAAGACATGGAATTTGAAGAAGGAAGCTTGGTATTACTGAAAGTATCACCATGGAAAGGACTAACGAGGTTTGGAAAGAAAGGGAAGCTAAGCCCAAGATATGTCGGACCTTTTGAGATCCTAAAGCGCGTTGGCAAAGTAGCTTACGAATTGGCGTTACCTCCGCACATGGAGCACATTCATAATGTTTTTCATGTATCGATGCTCAAGAAATATAATCCAGACTCCAGGCATGTAATGGAATATGAGCCAATACAGCTTCAGGCAGATTTATCATATGTAGAGAGTCCGATAGAGATTCTAGAGGCAAGAGAGAAAGTATTGAGAAATAAAGTGGTAAAGTTAGTAAGAGTATTGTGGAGAAACCCAAAGGTTGAAGAGTCAACCTGGGAGTTAGAAAGTGATATGAGAGAAAAGTACCCTCATTTGTTTTCTTAGAGATTCTGAGGACAGAATCCTTTTAAGGGGGAAGGATGTAATATCCGGGATATATCGTGTAATTATTTTTGCTATTATATAATTATTATGTGTGTTCAGTATCTATTCTGTGAGTTAATTGTTAAGTGTTATCTGTACTTGAATATTCAAAAATAATATTAATTGAGTATTTTAATTTTTATATGTCCAAAATAAAATATAGATAATTATCATATCTTCCTAATTATTTTTATATTGGTTTATGGATTTATAAGAATCATATGAAATTTCTAAAATCTTTTTCCGGGTAATTAAAATCTATTTTATAAAAAAGGGAACCAACCGACGTCAACCGTTGTTACATTTTTGGAACCCGAAACTCGTTCGAGAACTCCTTCCTAACCTAATTGTAATATTCCGAGCATATTCCATGTTTCGACTTTTTCGATCCGGCTTACGGTTTGTCCTGCGCGGGTTCCGGCGCAACATTTTCGATACAATATTCGTTTCGGTAAATCAATAAAACCCGTATTTTCGATAAACGGGAGCTTTTTATTAAACTATCCCAATTATCACTTCGTAATACGTGTAACCAGGCGCTGAGACCAAGACCGCAGTACAAATTGTACTGATTTGGATAATTATCCCGAAAACCGATACCGTTTGGATCAGTTTTTACAAATAAACGTACCGTTTTATATCCGAAATGATCCAACGGGATACAAATTTTTCATAATTATAAATAGCCTTTTACCGTATTTTATTTCGTATCAAAATCATTTGCAGATAGTTAATTATATAATTTTCAGAGAAAAGCCCTAATTTCTTAAAACTGTTCTAAGAATCAAACAGCAAAACGAAGGCGTTACCGATCTCTGTTTTTAAAGCTTGAGTAACCAAAACGAAGGATTTGAGGTGTTCTATCAGATTCTGAGCTTTGTTTCACTGCAGAAATCAAGGTTATTTTTCTAAAAAATTATTTATTTTCGAATTTATTTTATTAAAAATATGAATTTTTGTTCGGATGATTGTTTGTATGATTTGATGATTGCATGTTGTAGAGCTTGTTTTCCTGATGATTTTCATATGTCATACGTCTGATTTGGAGTTCAATAACATGCTCAAAAGTGGGTTTAATTTTCGAATTTCAAAATTAGGGTTTATAACCCGTATGAATGTTTTCAATTGAAATTTGGGGGTTTTTGATTCAGGGGTTATTAACTGTTGATTTATAGTGGGTTGTGTTCCTTATAAAATTTGCAATAGATTGATATATAGCTCGTTAACAGAGGATGCTTGAATCGAAGGGAGTTGTGTTTTAAAGATTTGCGATGTTCACCGGAAACCGGCGATGTTCTTGGCCAATTTCCGGCCAGAACAGGGATGATTAGAATGTTTTGAATGCATGAACAAGTTCCTGGTGTTGTGTAGTGTTGATCTGGAGGTGTTGATGGGGTGAGAACGCTGGGATCGTCTTCTCCGGCCACCCCCGATTTTCCGGCGACTGAAACTGTAAAATTGCAGTTTAGTCCCTGTATTTTTGAAGATGGTGAAGTTTAGTCCCTGTAGTTTGCAAAATTTTCAAAAATAGGATTCCTGTTTATAAAATGTTTAAAAATCATATTTCCTATTTATTTTTATTATAAAAATTCATTTTTAATTTCTGAAAATTCTGAAAACTATTATTTTAATTCCGAAAATTATTTTTAATTCACAAATAAATCTGAATTAATTAGTTAATTAATTTCAGTTAATTTATAATTGATTAATTGGTCAATTAATTCGAAAATTAATTGATTAATTGATTTAATTAATTATTAATTGATTTTAATTAGTTATTTAATTAGATTTAATTATTTAAAAATTCTGAAAAATAGTTTCGAGCTTTAAAATATTATTCTAAATTATTTCCAAGGCTCGATAATTATTCTAAAATTATTTCGGAGCTAGAATGGGCCGACCGAACCCTGTTTATTATTTCGAAATTGATCCAACAACCCGTTTTAATTCCGTAAAATGTTTTAAAAATCATTTTAAATACCCGAAAGCATATTTATGACCCGAGACTTCTTTATAGATGATATGTCATTGATTATGTGATGTATTATGTGTTATACGTGACCTGTTGTTTGACTATCGGTCTATATATTCGGTGTTTACTTGGTTATTGCATAGATTTCAATCCGTTAATCGGATTTGGGTAAAACGAAGGGTAGATAGAAGTATTTGTTAAATAGAATCCTGTGAGTTGATGATTGATAGATGCTTATGATATGTGAGCAGAAGAGGCAAGGCGTAGGAAAGGGAAACAGGTAGTTGAGGAGTAAGATGATTGAGATTGAAAGCAAGTGCAGGATAGTAAGCTAATATCAGGCAAGTGTTCTGAACTTTCTCGAGATATTGTAATTCTTGACAGTCTTGTTGACATTGCAAGTGCTTTGAAGCACAGAAACCTAAATCCTGATTTCAGTTATTGTTCTTGAGCTATGAACCATATTCTTTCTAATCCATTGATTATTGTATACCCAAACAAGAACCACAAATCTACGATACTACTCCACAAATACATACAAACTAAATACCAGACACTGAACTGAATTATTATATACTCAATCCATGATATCTTATGCTTTGAAAGACCAAATCCTTGAAATCCTGAAACGTTGTTTCCTTTGTTATCCAATTCTTTCATTACCCAGCATTCAAGCTTTGAAAGTACCTTGTTGATCTTTACAAGGATTGAAACCCTTTCATTGTTAAACATTTATTGTTGTTAATGATTTCGGTTATTGTTTATTATTGCATATTCTGTTATTATGTTAGAATTGGATTGTTTTTATAAAATTGTGGACCAGATTCGTGGTCAGACCATATAATGGTCAAGTTAGGCCAATGTGTGCCTTGGATCCAGTAGTTAGAGCAATGCTGTGTGCCTTGCTCGGGGTTAGTGCGTGACTGATCAGCAGCCTAACCTTGGTTTTTAAATTAAAAGTATAATATCCAATTCTAAATCATAATCCATTGTTCACTTGATATCATAAACATATTCACCTGATGATCATTATTCTCAGTGTTGTCATTGTGACTTGCTGAGCTAGTTAGCTCATTTGTGCGATGTTGTTTATATTCTTTCCAGTTAAAAAGGAACCAGTTGGTAAAGAGGATTCCCAGTCCAGCGCGAGTGCTAGGGGCTCATGTTGAGAAAGCTGAGCTAGTAGGCTTCTTTTGGAATAATTTAAGTTTGTAAAAGTTTGTAATAATATTTAATACTCAGTTTGAATTTGAAATAGTTGGGATTTGAACGGTTTGTAATATATAGTGTGTTTGGCTTGTGTGCATACTTTAACCTGTTGCGGTCCGTGGTGATTGGTAAGTAGGGTCATTGCATATATTATTATTATCTTTATTATTGTTATAAGAAGGTTATAATTAAGGTGTTTGTGTGGACCCCAAACTTCTGACCCGGGTTTGGAGGGTGCCACATTGCTAGTTCATTTGATAGTCCTACCGAAAGTCTTGCTAGCTGTTAGGATTGTCTTACTGAGCTCAGGATTGTCATTCCAGTTCATTCCATTCTGTTGATTGATTAAAAAGACAGAAGCAACCATTCAACAACAAGACACAACACAACAGAACCCGAGAACAAGAAGAAAAAGAAGCAGAACAAATATTTCATCTTCTCTGCTAATTTCAAGACATAATTTCTAGTTTGCAAAGTTAAATCCAAACCACTAGAAATCTTTATCTTGTTCTTGTGTAACTATCTAGCGGATCAAAATCCCTAGAACTTAATCTCAAATTGCGTTTAGCATTTGAATCTTTTTATTACAAAAATAGAAAAAGTTCATATCGAATTTATTCTAGATTTGTGATAATTAATTTGAGATTAATTCCTTGTAATCGATACAGTTGTTGTAACACCTTTCAAGTTTAATAATATTCTTATTTAACTTGAATTTTGTTTCACATTTTTTATTCCGCATTTATTCGATTATTTGGTATTGTTTGTATTCAACCCCCCTTCTACAAACACATTGGGACCTAACAAGTTACATTTTATTCCAAGTGAGAAGCAACTTGCAGATATCTTTACCAAGCCACTAGATGAATCCACCTTTTCAAGGTTGGTAATTGAGTTAGGTATGCTTAATTACTCTTGAATTTATCTGAGTTATTTTGCAAGTTGAAATGTAGCCAGAAATTTAGCTGATTTCTAGTCATGGAAGAAATTTTGGCTAAGTCAAAATTTGCATCTCGACGGATGACCATTATCCATCGAGTTGAGTCATCCGTCGATATACTATTTACAAATAAAAATCAATTACTTTTCTGGAACCTTTTAAAACTCGATGGATAACAGTTTATTCTCATCCGTCGAATTGTCTAAATCTTAACAGTTAATTACCTGAACATTATCCATCGAGTATACTTACAGTTTGTAAGCATTACACGACGGATAATGGGTGGAAATTTTACAGTTTATTTTTTAAACGGCTATTTTAGGTAATTTCTATTGGGCAATTTACTTTTCTTTATTATTTTCATCCGTTGTTTTTGAGATAGTATAAAAGCTTATTTCATTCCAATTATTTTCTTTTATCATTCTCAAATTCAACTGCTTTTATTCCCTCTCAAGTAAATATCCTCTTTCTCTTCAAGCTTTCATTCTCTAACAATGACACCTGTAGTAAAGATTATGTCTCAGACTGGGTTCATTTATGAGAAGAACAACTTCACTGCTTTGGTCAATAAGGGTATTCAGCAATAAGAAGACTATCACAAGATGATGGACTTTGTGAAGAACTGCAAGTTATCTTATGCCATGCTTGAATCACCCACAATTTTCTGCGAAGTTGTTGAAGAGATGTGGACCACTGCAATCTACAACTCTACTGACAAAACCATCACTCTAACTATCAAAGGTAATGAGTTCTGTATCAATAGTGATGTGATAAAAGCATGTTTCAAAATTCCTGATGATAATGTAACTTCACCACACAATGACACTGATATTATCAATATGCTTAATTCCATGCATTATGCACTTCCTACTACTAAGCTAAGTGATATTAACAGATTAGGTTTTAGGAAGGAATGGAGTTTCATGTGTGCTGTAGTGACTAAAGTTTTCTCTGGAAAAATCAGTAATTTTGATTCTGTGAACATTTCCATGCTTAACATGCTATACATGCTAGTTATAGATAAATTTTACAATTTCAGTGACCTTGTCTTGTATGAGTTAGGTTTTAAACCAGGTGAGTTAGCAAAAAGGGGAAAGAATGTATATTATGCTAGATTTTTCATGCTATTGGCTAACCATCTTTGTCAAGAGATTATACTTGAGAACCCAAACAACAAATTGGCTTGTTGGGTTTAAGAGAGAAGAATCATTGTAGATTTGAACAGAGCCAACCATCATAGGGATGTGCCAATGTTCTACTTTCCTGTAATGTAGACACCTCAGGTAAGTGAGGTAAGTTTATCCATACCCTCAACTATTCCAATCTCCTCAATTTCTTTGAGTTCAGGAGTAGCTATGGCAACTGTGACAATGACCAAACAGTTGCCTACTAAAGCTGCCAAAACAACTGTAATTTCTAAATCCAAGTCAAAGAAAACCCCCTCTGGTATCTCTCAAAAGGTACCAGTTGAAAAATCCACCAAAGCCAAAGAGGGGAGTGTGAAGGAAGGTCAGTTAGGAGAGGGAAGGGGTGAACATCAAAGAAACCCCAAGGATAAGGTTGGAGAGTTGAGTGAATCCCAGCCTAGCTACACTGCAGTTTCCCAACAAACTGCAGTGCTTAAAAAGGACAAAAGCTCACTTCTAACTGCATCCTCCCAAAAGGATGTGGCTATTGAACAAAGCTCTCAGCCAAGAGCACAGGCCAAAAGGGTTAGGGACACAAGCTCACCTCAAACTTACACAAGAAAGAAGAAATCCAAAATCATTGGGGATGCACAGGGCACACACACAGTGCAAACTGGTGCTAAAGACACAGTCCCTGCACTTTCTCAAATTCAGTTTGATGTGGCTCCAATAAATGTGGAGTCACGACCAAAATCTCTTATAATAGAAGCCTCTGAAACACCATACCCACCAACAAACTCTCTAGAAGTGCATATGATAAACACTTCAATTCCTGATTCCCCTTCTTTAACTCTGTTGGGGAAGCCAAAATCTAGTATAAGTGAGCATCATCTTTTAGATGATTTGTTGGCTCACTTGCCAATTCTTTCAGATACTATTGTGACATCTTTGCCTCAAATATCTTCAATCAACACAGAGTCAACAATAGTTTCTCTTCCCACCTCATTCATTTCTACTCTCTCGATGGATATTGCTCATCCATCGAGTAGTGATTGTATCCCGACGGATAAGCTTAACAGCAGTTATCCGTCGGATAGCTTTACCACTCACCCGATGGATATCACTTATCCGTCGAGTGTCTCTGCACAACTTCAAACTTCAATTATTTCTAGTGCAGAAGATTCAGTGGTAATACAGTCACTCTTAGGACTGAGAGAGAAGAGTGCACTGAGTGAGAGGCTGGGTTGCTCCCAGGAAAAAGGAGAGGAAAAGAGTGAATCTCAGCAATCCATTTATTCAGGATTGGCAAAAGTGAGTGAGAGGAGTCCCACCTTAGTAGGTGAAGGTGAGGGTGTGAGGGTGGGGAGCCAGGGTGAGACCCTGATGCAACAAAAGAGAGATTATGAGAGAAAGGCAGGTACAGGAGAAATAAGGGTGGATCCAACCATTGCTAGTGAGTCAATGATTATGGATGATGCTGAAAAGGAAAGATAATTTCAGCAACATTACAAAGCTGAAATTGATAACATTTCCTTGGATGCTGACACTTTTACTCATCCTGTGTCAGCCTATCAATTGTTGGCTGCTCAGGGCAATATGGAGGCAGAACACACTTTGAATTTAGTACACACCTCAGAATCTCTTCAAAGAGATAAAACTGCTGTCAATAGGATACCTTCTCAAGCTGGTGAGCCATCTGAAGAATTTGGAGTAAATTCTAATGATGATGACTCTGTTTCTTTGGATGGAAGCATGAACTTAGGGGGAGATGAAGGCCCAAGTTCTGTTTCAAATTTACCTGGATGGGCATGGACAAAGGAATCTACACCAGGACAATTTGGTGTATCTTTGGTCAAGCAAGTGATGGCTATTCAAAAGGCCCTTCAGGAAACTTCAGATGCTGGTACCAAGGCTATTCTTCAAGCTCACCTAGACTCTCTACATCTCATGAAGATCCAACACTTAAGACAAAATTTGAGTGTGGATGAACTAAAAAGAGATATAGCTGACTTGAAAACTTATAATTCTGAGAAGCTGGATTCAGTAATACCATATGGTACCATGCAAGATCTATTACTGAGATTGAGGAGAGAATCAGATTCTGAAAAGAAGCTAGCCAAGCTGGAAGACAGAGTTCAAGTTATTGAGAATTCAGTGGTTATCCTTCTTCAAAATCAACAGACTCAGACAAATCTTCTCATGCAACTGGCTAAAGCACAAGGTCTAACTCCTCAACTTGATGATAACAAAAAGGGGGAGAGAGAATCAAGTAAGGGGGAGAAAGGACCAACTGAGGGGGAGAAACTTCAAGTACAAATCAGCAAAGTAATTGTACCTTCAATTACTGTCTCCAAGCCAACAGTTGCAGATGGTATAGATCTAATTAAAGTAGCATCATCAAATTTTAAAGTTGCTGAAAAAGGAAAGTTGAGTTTGATCAACTGGAATAAGATTGATGAGGAGATACAGAAAAAGTTTGAACTAGTCAAGGAGCCAGTTAAGTCAGCCATCCATCACTCTCATGTCAAGCCAATAAGTGTGAATGAGATGAGCATGAACTATCTGGAAAAAGGACAATCTTCCTGCATCAAGTCTCCAAAGGCTGGAACAATTCTTAAACCAAGGGCTAATTATCCAAAATCATCTTGGAAGAACCCTATGGACACTGTGTATGAGACACCCAAGCCTGATGAAAAGAAGCTTCTGTCAAGATCTATTGTCTTCTATAAAGATCCAGCTGATTCAGCTTCAAAAAGGAGAATTGCTAAGATATTCAGAAATGGAAAGGAAATTTGTGTGGTAGCTGGACATCCACAATTTGCTCAAGCAAGGAAAGAAGAAAAAGCCAGATTAAAGCAGGAAAAGAGGCAAGCTGCTCTAGATGCAAAGAAGTCTAAACAAAAGAAAGAACAGATTGCTATCTTGGCCAAGCTACAGGTTGTAAACTCTCTTGGAAATGCAAGAAAAGCTAGATCTCTCAGAATCTGATGAACTGGAATTCCACAGGCAGCTCCAGAATCAAATTGAGGAAAATAACAGAAAGCTTGGAAGAAGATCCAGACCTTCAAGGAACTAGAAAATCTGCTCAGGCTAGAGGAGCATCTTGCATTTACTGTGAGCCAAACCTTGTACATTTTGTTTATTTGAAGCACTTTCAGTTTATCTACTTATCTTTAAAGATGTATGTTCAGGATGTTTTGTTATCATCAAGTATCTCTTAATTTATGGCTACAATTCCAGTAGACATAAATTGGGGGAGATTGTTTTGCATATGTTGTGTACTTGATGATTTCATAAACAAAACATCTAAGTAGATTTTACTTAGTGAAATTATGTAGCACTCGACGGATAAGAATTATAGTCCCGACGGATAACTCATTATAGTCCCGACGGATGATTAACTTATTATCCATCGAGTGAGTAGCTTATGTAATAATAAGTTTGTAGCATAGTTATGTATGCACCTTTGTATAGAATCTGTAGTAGCATATAAGTCATGTTGACTTTAACTAGATATGCAGAATAGGTTGATTAATTGTACATAAATGATGTCTTGTAATTCTGCATAAGTAAAATAGAGTCAAGTGCCAAAATAGCTACCGACGGATGATTAACAAAGCCATCGACGGATGATCAAATGACTATCAACGGATGTTTAATATAGCATTCGACGGATGATCAATTAAACCATCAACGGATGTTCTGAAAGTCGACGGATGATCATATGAAGGATTCAAACAACAGTTGAACAGTGAAAGCTGACATACAGCCGTCGAGATGTATACAAACACACAGTGGAAGCCCATTAACTGGGTAATAGAGGACGAAAAGCAGCAAAACTTAAGACTGATAGTTTTTATATTTATTCAGTCTTTTTGACTTTGTAATCTTGGTATTATATAAACCAAGAAAGTAGCAAATAGAAAGATAATTGAGATAGCTGAGAAACACAAAAATAGAGAAATCTTTGTAAGCAGAATCATTAGCATTTCCTGGATTCTCAGTAGTTCCATTTGTAAGCAGCTGTGAGCATTCCTGCACACAGAGTCCTCTCGATATATTATATATATCTCTGGTGGAATTGTTTAAATCCACCAGAAAGTTTTTAAAGACTCTTCTTTTTAATTACTTATGTTTTGATTCAATTAAGTTTCTATTCCGCATTGTGCTAATCAAAACATTATATGTAATAACCCCAAAATTTTGAACTTTTTGAAACCCTTATGAATAGTGATTTTGCTGATTATGCTGAATAAGAAAATTTTTCATGCCACACTATGTAGGGGTTCTTCTATTATTATTCTGAGATCTTATTAGTACTTTATATGGGATATGAGTGTATGTAAAGATCGTCAGAATCCAAATTCGAACACTTTAATTTTTCCCGAAAATCCACCAGATACAGAAAGAATTGAGTATAAGGTAACAGGATAAAAAGGATTTAAATTAAAGGATTATAAGAGAGGATCATAAAAGGATTATAATGTATTGAGAAAGGTTAAGGATACCCAAGTAATGTATTGACCTCATTTTGAATACAGATGTATTGTGAAATTAGGCATATACTATCGAGGTGGGAATGATTGAATAAGACACCCTTATCAGGGATATATGACTTGATTTATCCATGGAAGGATGCATGTACCTTTTTAAAGGTGGAATTAAGGATAGAACATCGGTAACTTAAAACGAATCCTAGGGGAATGCATAAAGGTTGGCATTTCACCCTTAATAGGGATAGTATGAGTTTTGACAGTATGAATTGGAAAGGATTAAGGTAATAGCAACCTTTAAGAATTAGTGAAGAAATTTTTCAGAAGTATATAGACAATGATTCTGGTATTAATAAATGGTATCTTGATATGCCCTGTATCTAGGGAATACAGGATGAACGATTCAAGGATAACCTTAAAGGTTTTACAAGGACAAAGATAATATTCAAAATTTTTAAGAATAAAAATGTTGATAAAGGAAATATGACGTAATTATAATGATGCCAAGTAGGGCACGTGTTAAACCACGAGAAAGTATGGATCGAACCAGTAAAGGTCGAAATTGTTCAGGGCAATTAGGGCCTAAGATAAAAGATGTTCTAAGTATAATTGAGAGTCAGTCGGGACAGTAATTAACCTCTAAAGACTGAGGCAATAACTTATGGAAAAATGGTGATATTTTTTTTTACTCATCAGATTTTAAGGAAAACATCTTCACAAAAGCAGTGATTGAAATAAGGTAGAAAATTTATTTGGAGGTGGTTAAAATGACATTGACTATAAGGAAATTTTACTATCAGGAAAGGCCAAAGAGGTGGCCGACACTTTAAAGGTAAGAGGATAATTATAGGCGCTTGTGCCAAAGGAATACAGTGATGATGGTTAAGCCTATGAAGGTTGTATTATGGTTGGGAAGATTGACATTCCTTCTGATGACTGTGCAATACCCAACCGTAATAGTAGTTGGTAAAGGTTTAATTCGTGTAATCGCCATGAGCGGGCTATCTATCTCAGAAGGTACTATCTTGAGATAAGCCAGGACAATGTTTCAAAAAGGACTAGACGAACCTTCGAGTTAAGTCTTCTATTGAAGGTATATGATTAAGAATGGGATTAACCTGCTATCGTTGCTTTGATTGAAACTCTTCTGCAATTTTATCTGCTTCATGTCATGTATGTACATCAGGATCTAGAGTGTTCTTCATGAATCATGAATGGTAATTATGTTACCTCCTTAGAATAATTCTATACGACATGTATGGACTCCGTATGGTTAGATATTAAGATTTCATGGAAAGTGAATGACGACAGTAGGTCAGTGATGGACCATAGTAATGCAGTAATGATTCTGCGAGTAATGAGCTGATTACAACCGTGAGAGTTCTATTGGAATGGATGTTGAGATTGAGTACCACTAATCGGGTCGTGGTAGTGTATAAGTTATCATTGATAGACTAATTAAGTAGAGTATCTACCTATTGAATATTTATTCCCTCTTATGAAAAGAGAGTCGTATTACTATATGAGGAAGGTTGCGGTGCAAGCATAAAATTCTAGTAACGATGATGTCTAGAATGAGATCCCAGATTCGATCTTCGATATCGAGGGAGTTTCAAAGGTGATTGTGTATAAGCTCGAGGAAGAGCATGGGTCCATAGAATGATGGACGGAATAGCAAAAATATTTAGGCATGTGAAATACGATGCTATAATACTTGGTGTTGATATATATACATATATGTTTTGTTCTCCTATGACAAACCTCTATAGTTCAGAGGTAGATTCCAAGCCAGATATTTTATGGCAATAAATTATTTTTTTTTACGAATATACAATTCTCTTCAGTTCGTTCTTTTCTCTTCTTTTTATTTCATGTAAGCTGAGAAGAACAACCCTTCCAGAAGGGGAGGTATTACTGAATGACTATCTATCTGTGTGATAGAAGCCTAGTAGGATACCATCTATTGTTTAATTGCTTGTCAAGTACTAAAGGCTGGCCACCTTCTGTACTAACTATGCAATAGAACAAGTGTTCATGATCATAGTGATCTCTCAACAAATTCCTTTACTTCTATATGATTGATCAAACTTTGGGAAATAGAAATAGCTGAAAAAGGAGTAGTAAAGTTATGGTGGTATTCGGAATGGAAACACATTCGTGATACTAAGGTTGACGTGGTTATTAAAAGGTTATAGAACGCTAACGAGCAAAAGTATAACCAGTATAATATTTGGAACAGAAGGTAGTAGCGATTACGAACTGGAAAATAATGGGTATTGAGAAGCAAAAGCTCTAATGCTAAAAGCTATAATGAGAGTCTGTGCAATAGACTTGAAAGAAATTGGAATGATCACTTAACACGGATTGAGTTTTCTACCGACAATAGATCATATGTCATTATCGAGATGTCGCCTTATGAGATCCTTGAGGGAAGACAATGTTAGGATGAAGTTGTAGAGCGCAAGATGCTCGGACCAGCAGTGGTCCAAAGGACCAATGATATAATAGATTTAATCAGAGGACGGCTGGTAGTAGCCCAAGATGGACATAAGAAGTATGTTGATTTGACACGAAAGGACAAAGAATAGGAAGTAGGGAACCTAGTGTTTTTAAAGGTATCCCCTTGGAAACCCTTGGAAAGGATTGATGAGATTCGGAAAGAAAGGAAAGCTAACCCCAAAATTTGTCGGACCCTTGGATATACTAAAACATATTGGGAAGTTAGCATACGAGCTAGCCCTACCCCCGAACCTGTAGCAAGTCATAACGTGTTTCACGTATCAATGCTAAGGAAGTGTAATTCGGATGCCAGATAAATAGGGGCATATGAGCGCATAGACATGCAACCCGACGTGACCTATATGGAGAAACCAGGAAGGGTTATAGAGTGAAAAGGAACAAGTGCTTGGGAGAAGGATTATCAAACTAGGCAGAGTTTGGTGGTAGGGCCACAATGTGGGAAAATTTACTCGAGAGTTAGAAAGTGCAATGCTAAGAGAGTATCCCTATTCATTTTCTATCTGATTCCGGGACGGAATCCTTTTAAGGAGGGGAGACTGTAATAACCCCAAAATTTTGAACTTTTTGTAACCTTTATGAATAGTGTTTTTGCTGATACTGCTGAATAAGAAAACTGTTCATGCCACACTATGTAGGGTTTCTTTAATGGATATTCTGAGATTGTATTGGTACTCTATATGATATATAAGTGTATGTAAAGATCGTCAGAATCCAAATTTGAACCTTTTGATTTTTCCCGAAAATCCACCAGATATCGAAAGAATTGAGTATAAGATAACAGGATAAAAAGGATTTAAATTAAAGGATTATAAGAGAGGATCATAAAAGGATTATAATGTATTGAGAAAGGTTAAGGAAACCCAAGTAATAAGATCCCGGGTATGATCCCTCAAACGAGAAACGAGAACGAAAGTTAAGCGAACCGTGTAACAGATCAGCGGTCATTAGGCAAATAATTAGGAAGTTAATCAAGGAGGTTAGGGATGATGAGGTCATCCAACCAATAAGAAGAGGGCAAGTAAGGGATGATGACATCACAAGGTGACATAAGCATGACATAGGGGGGAGGAGCTGTGGATGAATGATAACCACATAAAGTTCAAGGTTAATAAGGTAATTAACCAAAAACAAATCAATAATCAACCAACCAAGCAAAACATTTCATTTTCACCAAAAAAACACAAAACTTTCATTTTCTTCTTCCTAGCTCTCGGCTTTTTTCATTTTCAAAGGAAAGAAAAATCCAAAACCAAGATCCAAGCTTTGTTAAATCATGAGGTAATTATCTAAGGTTCCTTATACATAGATATAGCTATCCCATGAGTTTAAGCTTATAATTCCTTCACAATCTCTTCCAATAAATCAAGGAAGAAGATGGTGAATAGTAACCTTCAAGAAATAACTTTGGTTTTCCTGATTTTTTATGAAAGTTCAAGGTAGCTTAAGCATATATCAAGGCTTTCATGGGCATTCCAAGGATCTTTCATTGATTAAAAGCTTCCAGGAAGGTATAACATCTCCAAACCCTAGCTTTACTTTTTATATTAGGATGATTTTGATTGTTATGGTAAAAGAGTAGCTTGATGCTTGTATGTTTAGAGTTTGGGTTGGAGTTGTAGTGAATTGAATGTTGAAACTTGTTGATTAGTAAAGGACTTAAGTATAGTTTTAAATTCATGATTTAGAATAATATAAATTGGAGAACTTGAGGTTTTGGGGGCTGTTGTAGTGTGATATGGATGGATTTTGGTTGTATGAATGAATTGGGGTTGATTGGTGATTGTTTTGGAATGGTATAAATTTGGGAAATCGTGTAAACATAGCCGTCGTAATTTCCGATTTACTTTAGACTGCTTTTGTTCATAACATTAGGACCCTAGAACTCCCTGCTAGGTTTTGACCATTGCCATGTTTAGATAGTTCATTTTACGAGCTTCGTTTTGATATGTGGTTCGTTTGATTCCGATGTACGGTTTAGGAGAAACGGCCGTTTTAAGTAACGACATTTCGCGAACGAACCATTACCCCTCGCCTTACTTTGAAACATAGGTTAAAGACCTTAAAGGACTAATTGGAGTATGAAACATTTATGTAAAGTGTAATAGGCAGTTGGTAAGACACTCACGAAAGAATCGCCTTAAAACCCTTAATGGTTAATTTATTAAAAATGGTGGAGCCGAGGGTACTCGAGCGACTTAAGAGAATCAGTAAGCGCAAAGCGAACGTTAGGACTCTAAATAGCTAAAGTCTAGTTTCTTAAGCGACCGGGGTTTAATTCCGACTTATGTTGTTGTTCATAGGTTATCGGACCCACTCTAAGCTTAAGTCCATCCGGGAGCACTCAGGAAAGTTTTCTACCCGTATAACTGTTGTTGTGATGTATATGTGTATATGCATGATCTTGTGATAAATGCATATTTGTTATTAGCAAATTCTTGCGATATATTGGAGCATGTGATATGGTATATATGCATGCCTGTTTCGTATTCTTGATTTATATATATGTTGGTTTAAATGCTTATTAGTTGCATAATACCTATGCTAGAGATAAGCAGTAGTTGCGTATACCCTTAGTATAGGGGACCCAAAGGTGAACATATTTCTAAACCGGGAGTCGATGTTCCCGAGTCTATTATATATATATTTATATATATATGGATATAGTTTTCAAAACTATTAATCAAATAAGGTTTATTCGATACCTTTTATTTTATTTAATGAATATTATTACGAATATTCATTCGAGGGCTTATGACTCCTTTTATTTTATTAATTGAATATTACTTGAATATTCATTCGAGGGCTTATGACTCAGTTTATATTATTTAATGAATATTATTTGAATATTCATTTGAGGTTGTATGACTCCGTTTATTTTATTTAATGAATATTATTTATAATATTCATTCGAGGTATTATGACTCCGCTTATTATTTAATAATATTCTTTATTTTATTAAAGAATAATGTTTCGATAATCAAACTTATTTTTGATTATCCAAATAAAGATAGTACTTTCGTATAAGTATATCTTTGGTTATTTAATATTCATTTCAAGTATGAGTTTTAAAACTTCTACTTCGATTATTTTTATAAGGATTATCTTTATGAGTATGTTATTTAAACAATAATATTCAGATATTTCTAATATATCGGGACTGATTTATTTTAATAAATCAGCAGTACTCCAAACATTCTTAAAAATGTTTTCGAGTCTTCAAAATGATTTTTAAAGTTAGAGTGGACCCCAAAACTCATTTTTATATTTAAGATCTTCCTTTCAAAGGGGATTTAAATACTCGCTCAAAACCTGGGGGATCCGGCTCTGTGGTGTATTTTACATTCGCAACGTGGTTGCTGTTTTGAGAAAACAATTTGATTACTTGCCCAACGTTCGGGAAGTAAGTTCATCTAATTGAGTCGGCATAAGCGACAGGCCGGGGTACGGTCTATCAAAGTGTAAGTGGCTGGGTGACAGTCCATCAACGCGTAAGAAGCCGGGTGGCGGTCCAGCACAAGGTCCTTATGTGGCCAGGGTGATGACCGGTGGGGGATTCATCCATCTACTAGTAGAAAAGGTTACTTATTGGTATCTTTGCCTGATCAGCAAAATATCGGGTTTATGCCAAAATTCTTTTCCTTTCCAAAATTCATTGGATGTTACAAACTCTGTTCATACTTTACATGACAGAGGTTTTCAGGAAATATATGAGAGATATATATGGATATATATATCGTGACTTAATGAAGTATCTTGTAACTTCATTTCTTTCGAATGATATTATAAAGATTAAATCTTTTTAAATCTTGTCTTGTAGTCTCATCTATGTGATGAACTTTTGAAACTAATTATAACTTGAACGGTGGTAGTTCAAGTAGTATTTGGAAAAGATATAAGTATATTGGAGTATCTTGTAACTTCATCTTTCAAACTTATATCTAGCAAATGATTATCTTATGCATGTCAAAGATTTTCAGAAAAACGTTGAGACAAGGTTAGATATATGAGATCACCTTGCAACGATAGTTTTATACAGTTATAAACTGGAACTCTGTGTATATTATGCATGGAAGAGGACTTCCAAGATCTTGAAAAGTATATATATATATATACTGAATATTTTGCGACTTCATCGCATTAAGATATCAAACTTGGTCCATTTCTTTTGACCAAGACTTTTATGAGTACTATGGAAAGGCTCATATATTGTTAATCATTATACATATTATTTTGGTGGGCTTGCTGCTCACCCTTGCTTTCTTCTTTCATCACACAACAACAGATAGAAAAGATGAACATGACCAAGCTCCCAATTCGCGAGCGGATAGGAAACGTTCCGCAGTTTCCTATAGGCGTTGATGTCGCTGTAGTTGAGGTAGGAACTACCAATAGGCTAGGCTTTCAACTTTTGATGTACCAGACTTATGTATCTTTATCAATTGTAATAATGGCAAAGAAATGTAAATCTATTCAGAAACCCTTTAAAGGTGTAATGGCATATAATTTTGGAATAAAATGACTCGTGTTACTTTTGGATATTCATCTCTGAGACTATAACTTATGGTGTGTGTGTTTATTGTGGGGTCACAATACAGAGTAGTTGATTGTTTATTAAGATTGGGTGTTATTAAGGGAAATGGAACTCGTGACAACCCGGATCCCCGACCCCGGATTTGGGGGTGTTACATTATATCTATATTCGAGTTGAACATTTTTATTTCAAGAAAAAGGTTCAAGAATTTCATTCAACCCCCCTTCTGTAATTCTTGCTATATTGTTAAGGGACTAACAACTCTAAACTGTGGTATATCTTATTTAAATACTTAAAATAGATAGAGCCCGCAATAAAAAACAAAACAAGTCTTTTATTAATATCAATAAAATCAAAACAGATTACATAAAAGTTATTCCTAAATCCTCATACATGACTGGACTTAGGACATATCTCTTTCACATCTATCCTATTTCTGACAGTTCATGGGTGAGCCCAGTTCAATATGTGCCAAAGAAAGGTGGAATTACTATGGTAGCAAATGAGAAGAATGAGCTTATTCCTACACGAACAGTCATGGGGTGGAGAGTTTGTATGGACTATAGAAAGCTGAACAAGCCCACTAGAAAAGATCACTTTCCTTGCCCTTCATTGACCAGATGCTTGACATATTGGCTGGTCATAAGTACTACTGTCTTCTGGATGGTTATTTGGGTTACAATCAGATTTGTATCGCTCCAGAAGATCAGGAGAAAACTACCTTAACTTGTCCATTTGGTACTTTCGCCTTCAGACGAGTTTCTTTTGGTCTGTGTGGTGCACCAGCCACATTAAGAGATGTATGATGGCCGTCTTTCCTGATATGATTGGATAGAATATGGAAGTGTTCATGGATGACTTCTCTGTATTTGGCGATTCTTTTGATGAATGCTTGCAGAATCTTGGACACGTTCTTAAGAGGTGTTGAGACCAATCTGGTCCTTAATTGGGAGAAATGTCACTTTATGGTGCGGCATGACATTATTCTTAGGCACAAGGTTTCTAGTAAGGGTCTGGAGGTGGACAAAGCCAACGTGGGGGTCATTAAAAATCTTCCTCCACCAATTTCTATTAAGGGAATTCGTAGTTTTCTTGGTTATGCGGGTTTCTATAGGCGTTTCATCAAAGACTTCTCTAAGATTTCAAAGCCATTATGCAGTTTGCTAGAGAAAGATGTCCCTTTCAAGTTTGATGATGAGTGTCTTGTAGCTTTTGAAGCATTGAAGAAGAGTTTAATCATGACACCCGTCATAACTGCACATGATTGAAAAACCTTTTGAGATGATGTGCGATGCAAGTGACTATGCAGTTAAAGCAGTTCTTGGGCAGAGAAAGAACAACATATTTCATGTGGTCTACTATGCTAGCAAGACCCTAAGTGGTGCTCAACTGAATTATACTACTACGGAGAAAGAACTTTTAGCTATTATCTATGGTTTTGAGAAATTTCGATCTTATCTACTTGGGACTAAGGTGATAGTTTTCACTGATCACGCTGCAATTCGATATCTCGTCTCAAAGAAGGACTCGAAGCCTAGATTGATTAGATGGGTTCTTTTGCTTCAAGAATTTGAACTAGAGATCAAAGACAGAAAGGGGACTGTTAGGAATATGTTGTGAACTTGATGATAGATTAAACAATAACACCTTAATAGATTTAACTTAGTGTATTTTGTAGCACTCGATGGATAATCAAATATAGTCCCGATGGATGATTTAATATAGTCCCGATGGATGACAATTTGACATCCACCAGGTGAGTAGCTTATGTAACAACTAAGTATTGTAGCACATTTCTGCAAACAACTTTGTGTAGATTCTGTAGGAGTATATGAGTCATGTTGACTCCTAGTGGATATGCAGAATATGTTAATTAATTGTAAATATGAGATGTCTTGTAATTATGTATAAGTGAAATGGAGTCAAGTGACAAATAGCTACCCGACGGATGATCAACAAAGCTAACCGACGGATGATCAACAAAGCTACCTGACAGATGACAAACATGTACCGACGGATGATCAAATTCAAATATCTATTGACAGTGACAATACAGTCATATGCGTTAGGTGTTTGCAAAAGGAATGTGGCAGCCTGTTAAGCAGGAATTTGAGAACAAAGAAGCATTACCATTTCCATGCAATTGAGAAGATATTCAAAGATGCTGGAATAGAGTAGTGAAGCAACATGGAGTTAGACTAGATATGTTTTGTTTTATTATCTTGTCTTATTGTCATGTAAACTTTGTGATATATAAACCAAGTGTAGCTAGTAGAACATTCAACTAAGAAAACACATTTTAAAGAGAGATAGAAAAAGCTGTACTTGTCAAGAATATCTCTGTAGTTTGTTTGTTCTACTTGTAAGCAGCTGTGAGCTATTCAAGCTTCACAGGGTTCTCATTCGATATATATATATATATATATATATATATATATATATATATATATATATCTGGTGGATACTTTCAAATCCACTAGAAAGTTTTAAAAGCTTGTATTTTTATTACTTTATGTTTTGATTTATAAAACTATTTTATTCCTCAATTTGCAAATCAAACACTTATATATTTATCGAGTTAGAACTATTTTAAAAATCTTGAAAAAGTAGCCAGAATTACATTCAACCCCTTCTGTAATTCTAGTTGTATGGTTAGGGAATAACAATTGGTATCAGAGCAAGCTCTTGAAGTACAAAGAGTGTAAAGATCACAACAAACAGCTAGATGAACAAAAAGGATGTTGGAGTCAAAATCCCAATTCTGGACAAAGATATTTATCACCACTGGAAGGTGAAAATGCACCTACATCTTCTTTCCCAAGATGAGGCCTATGTGGATTTCATAGAGAGAGGTCCTCATGTACCAATGAGAGATGCAACTGGCAATGAACCATCTGTTCCCAAACCTAGGCATGAATGGTCAAATCCTGATATTGAGCAAGTCAGGAAAGATAAGAAGGCCATGAACATTTTGTTCAATGGAGTTGATAGTGATATGTTTGATAACATCATTAACTGTAAAACAACTACAGAGGTTTGGGACACAATCCAGATTATTTGTGATGGTACTGAGCAAGTAAGGGAGAATAAGATGCAGCTACTGATTCAGCAATATGAGCATTTCCACTGTGAAGAAAGTGAGTCTCTCACTGATATTTTTAGTAGATTTCAAAAGCTACTAAATGCTCTGAAGGTTCATGGAAGAGTCTATCGAACAAAATACTCTAAACTCAAGTTCCTTAGATCTCTTCTAAAAGAGTGGAAGCCAATGACAGTCTCATTGAGAAATTCACAGGATTACAAGGAATTCACCTTGGAGAGACTGTATGGCATCCTAAAAACTTATGAGCTTGAAATTGAGCAAGATGAGAGGATGGAGAAAGGAAGGAAGAAAGGAGGGTCCATAACACTGGTTTCTGAGTTAGAGAAAGAGAAAGAGATGAAGGTAGAAGCTGTTGAGTCTACATCAAAGGTCTGTGAAAGCAAGGGTAAAAGGCTGGTAGCTGAAAATGAAGATCACTTGAGCCAAGATGACATGGATAATATTGATGAACATTTAGCATTCCTATCCAGAATATTTGCCAAGCTCAAATTCAAAAAGAATTTTGGAGCAGCCAAGCCAAATAGAAACATGGTGGATAAATCCAAATTCAAATGTTTCAAATGTGGCTTGGGAGGGCATTTTTCCAATGAGTGTAGAAAGTCATATTCTAGCAAGAAGAAGTTTGAGCCTGTTGATTACAACAAAAATATTTTGAGTTGCTCAAGCAAAAGGTAAGGGATTTCATTACACAAGAAAATGACTGGGCAGCTGATGGATTGGATGAAGATTAAGAAACAAGCTATGTCTACCTAGCCCTGACGACCAAGTCTGATGAAACAGAAACAAGTTCTTCATTTAATCAGGTAATCACCACTAACCTAGCACATTTATCTAAAGCTGAGTGTAATGATGCAATCAATGACATGTCCACAGAAATATATCACTTGCGTGTTACACTTAAGTCCCTCACCAAGGAAAATGCTAAAATCAAAGAAAACAATTTGTTTTTAAGTGAGAGGAATAATGTGCTAGAGTCTCAGTTTATTGAATTTGAAAAATTGAAAATTGAGTGTAAGATTGCTAAGGATGAATTAACTGAGTCCTTGAAGAAAGAAGAGATTTTAAAGAAGCAGCTTGAACGAGAACAGGAAGTGATTAAAGCATGAAAATCATCCAGAGATGTCCATGCTCAAATCACTAAAGTTCAAGGTATTGAGTCCTTTTGTGATGCAGCTTGGAAGAAGAGTAAAGAGAAGCTTGAGTCCAATTTGGTTGAAGGATTGCTAACAGATGTGGACTCGACGGATGATGAAAATCATCCGTCGGATAATCAGAAGAATTATCCGTCGAGTGACAAAGAGCCACATCTGTCGGCTATGAGTAAACCTATTAGCAAAGCTAAACTAGCTAAGTTAAATAAGAAATATGGATCAGTTTCTAAGAACTTTATTCAAGGAGAATCTAGGTCAAGTTAAGAAGGAGAAGAAAGTTAATGTTGGTCATCTGTCTATCAAGCAATTGAATGACAGATTAGAAAAGATAGAGGTTAAACCAGAAACTAAAAAGAAAAACAATAGAAATGGGAAAGTAGGAATTAAAAAACATAAAAACTACACATCTGATAAATATGCACCAAGAAAAATTTGTGTTAAGTATGATAGTGTTAATCACTTGTCTGTTAATTGCAAACTTGCCATGCCTACTCCTATGTCTGCACCTCCCTCGTTTCCCAACATGACTGCTATGCCAACCATGCCTATGAATGCTATGTTTGCTTAGAATATGAATGCACAATTTGCTAATATGCCATTTGCACCTAATCCTTAATATACTGCATTTATTATGCCTCAAATTCTATTTAGCATGCCTTACTGGAATAACATGTTTCCAAATAGCATGCCTTTTCCTGTTAATCAAAATGTGCATGACAATTCTGGTTTAATGACTGGTTTTAAAGCTCCAACTCAAATGACTAAGGATGAATCAGAAATTCTCATGTCAAATGAGATCAAACCTAAAAAACCAAAGAAGAAAGCTAACAAGGCGGGACACAAGGAAACTTGGGTACCAAAATCAACTTGATTTAATTTTGATGTGTGCAGGGAAACAGAAAGAATCTTTGGTATCTAGATAGTGGTTGCTCAAGACACATGACTGGAGATTCTACCCTGCTCACTGAGTTCAAGGAAAGAGCTGGCCCAAGTATTACTTTTGGAGATGACACCAAGAGTTATACTGTGGGATATGGCTTGATTTCAAAAGACAATGTCATCATTGAAGAGGTTTCCTTAGTGGATGGTCTCAAGCATAATTTGTTGAGTATCATTCAGCTTTATAATAAGGGCAACTCAGTAACCTTCAATTTAGAAGCCTGTGTTGTTACAAACAAAAAGAGCATCAAAGTGGTTCTCACTGGAGTAAGAAAAGAGAATGTGTATCTAGATGACTTCAACTCATCTAATGCATAATCTGTCACTTGTCTTCTCAGTAAAGCAAGTCAAGATGAAAGTTGGCTATGGTACAAGAAGCTGTCCCATCTAAACTTCAAGACCATGAATGAGCTTGTCAAGAAAGAACAGGTAAGAGGTATTACTAAAGTGGAGTTTACTAAGGATGGATTGTGTGATGCCTGCCAGAAAGGAAAGCAAATCAAAGCATCATTCAGAAAGAAGCTTGATTAAACAATTGAAGAACCTTTGCAATTGCTACACATGGATTTGTTTGGACCAGTCAATGTGTTTTCCATCTCAAGGAAAAGATTTTGCCTAGTAATTGTGGATGATTTCTAAAAGTTCTCTTGGACATATTTCCTAAAGTCTAAAGATAAAGATAGTAAAATCATCATCAATCATCCTGACTTTAAAGTAAGAAAAATCAGGAGTGACAATGGAAATGAGTTCAAGAATTCTGTGATGAGACCATTTTGTGAAGAGAATGGGATTATGCATGAGTTTTCTGCAGCAAGAACTCCACAACAAAATGGAATAGTGGAAAGAAAGAACATATCTCTCATTGAAGCTGCAAGAACAATGCTTGAAGGCTCAAAGTTACCAACATATTTTTGGGCTGAAGCTGTGAATACTGCCTGCTACACTCAGAATATTTCTTTGGTTAATCAAGCTAAGTGTATGACACCCTACCAATTGTTCAAGAATAGGAAGCCAACTCTAAACTTTCTTCATGTCTTTGGCTGCAAATGTTATATCTTAAGGAATCAAACTGATCAATATAGGAAGTTTGATGCTAAAGCAAATGGAGGAATGTTTGTTAGATATGCTGTGGGAAAAGCATACAGAGTCTACAATCTAAGAACCAACATTGTTATGGACTTAGTACATGTTGTGTTTGATGACAAAAAGATTGAAGGACTGTAACATGGAGATTTCCATGAAAGCCTCAAGTTTGATAATGTGGAGATGGTTAGTGATGACAGTGATGATGATAGTGATCAAGAAATAGTGAATAAGGATAATGCAGAAAAGTCTATAACTAATGAAGCACACAATTCAACATCTGTCGAGTTGCAAAATGCTTCATCTGTCGGGAGATAATCTGCCTTATCTGTCGGGAGACAATCAGCTTCATCTGTCGAGACACAAAGTGCATCATTCGTCGGAATATTAAGAGAAGCTGAAAGTCAGAATAGATCACCTACAGAAAGTTCCCCTTTCTCAAATCAAAGATTCACAAACTTAGGGGGAGTTTCTCATAATCAAAACTCAGTCACACATCAAGACAACAATGAGGCCTCTTCATCTAGAGCTAATCTACCTCAACAAAGAAAATGGACTAAAGATCACCCTTTTGATCTCATCATTGGTGATGCATCTTCTAGAGTTCAAACAAGGAGAGCAACTCAAAAAGATTTTTTATATAGAAGCTTCCTATCTAAGGAAGAACCAAAGAAGGTAGAAGAAACTTTGTTGGATCCTGACTGGATTTTAGCTATGCAGGAGGAGCTAAACCAATTTGAAAGGAACAAGGTATGGAAGCTGGTACCCAAACCTAAAGGAAAGAATCCAATTGACACCAAGTGGGTATTCAGAAACAAGATGGATGAAAATGGCATAGTGATCAGGAACAAAGCTAGATTGGTTGCTAAGGGCTACTGTCAACAAGAAGGAATAGATTTTGATGAAACCTTTGCTCCTGTTGCAAGACTTGAAGCTATCAGAATTTTCTAAGCCTATGCAACTCATGCCAATTTCAAGGTCTATCAAATGGATGTTAAAAGTGTCTTTCTAAATGGAGATTTGGAGGAGGTAGTCTATGTTAGTCAACCTCCAGGTTTTAAAGATCCAAATTTACTAGGATATGTCTACTATCTTTTGAAAGCACTTTATGGACTGAAGCAAGCACCTAGAGCCTGGTATGACACTTTATCAAAGTTTCTTTTGGAAAATCACTTCACAAGAGGTACTGTTGATAAAACTTAATTCTTTAGAAATGTTAATGGCTCTAGTATACTTGATCAAATTTATGTAGATGATATTATATTTGGCTCTACAGATGAAAAACTTTGTAAAAAGTTTGCCAAATTGATGCAAAGTAAGTATGAAATGAGCATGATGGGCGAACTAACTTACTTTCTTGGTTTACAAGTTAAGCAAGTTAGTGATGGAATATTCATTAGTTAAACTAAATATATTCATGATCTTTTAAAGAAGTTTGATCTAATGGATTGCACATCTGCAAAAACTCCCATGGCCACTGCAACCAAGCTTGAATTAAACACTACTGAAAAGTCTGTGGATATTTCAAGCTACAGGGGCATGGTTGGCTCACTTCTGTACTTAACAGCTAGTAGGCCAGATAAAATGTTTGCTACTTGTCTTTGTGCTAGATTTCAGGCCGATCCTAGAGAATCTCACTTAGTAGCTATCAAGAGAATTTTTAGATATCTCAAGGGAACACCAAAACTTGGCATTTGGTACCCTAGAGATTCTGGTTTTGATCTAACTGGTTATTCAGATGCAGATTATGCAAGTTGTAAAATAGACAGAAAAAGTACAACATGAATCTGTCAATTTCTAGGGAACCAGCTTGTGTCCTGGTTCAGTAAAAAGTAAAATTCAGTTTCTACTTCTACAGCTGAAGCTGAATATATTGCTGCTGGAAGTTGATGTGCACAGATTTTGTGGATGAAAAACCCAATTGTTGGACTATGGTCTACAAGTGTATATAATTCTCATTTTCTGTGATTGCACAAGTGCAATTGCCATCACTGAAAATCCAGTACAACATTCTAGAACAAAGCACATAGACATCAAGTACCACTTCACTAGGGAACATGTGATGAATGGTATTGTGGAACTTCATTTTGTTCCAAGTGAAAACCAGCTTGCAGATATCTTCACCAAGCCACTTGATGAATCCACCTTTTCAAGGTTGGTAAGTGAGTTAGGCATGCTTAATTATTCTTGAATTATTTCAGAAATTTTTGCAAGTTATAATGCAGCTAGAAACTTAATTGATTTTTCTGTTTTGGATGAAATTTTGGCTAAGTCAAAATTTACATCCCGACGGATGTTCATTATCCATCGAGTTTGATCATCCGTCGGAATATTATTTGTTAATAAAAATCAATTATTTTTCTGGATTTTTTTATAACCCGACGGATAATTGATTTATCCTCATCCGTCGAATAGTCTCAATCTTAGTCGTTAAAACTCTGAACATTATCCATCGAGTATACTAACAGTTTGTAAGCGACGGATAAGTGACAGAATTTTTACAGTTTATTTATTTTTAAACGGCTATTTTGGGCTATTTTGATTGGTTACTTTACTTCACTTTATTATTTTTGACAGTTTATTTCTGATATAGTATAAAAGCATAATTCATTTTTAATCTACTCTTTTATCATTCTCAAATCAATTGCTCTAACTTCCCTTCTTCTCCAAAGCAAATATTCTCTCTGCAAATTTCTCACTCTCTAACAATGGCACCAGTAGTCAAAATCATGTCTCAATTTGGATATATCTATGAAAAGAACAACTTTGCAACACTTGTCAATAAGGAGATTCCTCAGTCTGGAGAATTTCACAAGATGATGGATTCTGTGAAGAGCTGTAAACTCAGTTATGCTATGCTGGAATCACCCAAAATCTACTGTGAAGTTGTGGAGGAGATATGAACAACTGCCGTGTATAACTCTACTAACAAGACCATAACTTTCACTCTCAAAGGTAAATAGTTTTGCATTAATATTGACATTGTCAAAGCATACTTTAGAATTCCAGATAACACTGCTATTGTTCCACACACAGACACTGACATAGTTAACATGCTAAATTCTATGGGCTATGCACTTTCTACTTTTAAGTTAAGTGAAATTAGGAGGCTAGGTCTTAGAAAGGAATGGAGCTATCTGTGTGATGTGGTAACTAAAGTATTTTCTGGTAAAATTAGCAATTTTGACTCTATTAACATTTCCATGCTTAACATGCTTTATATGCTAGTAACTGATAAGTACTTTAATTTCAGTGACTTGGTCTTGTTTGAGTTAGGTTATAAGTTAGGAGAACTTAATAAGAGAGGTAAAAGTGTCTATTATGCTAGATTCTTTTTGATGCTTGCTAACCATCTTATTGAGAACATTGTTGTTGAGAACCCAACCAACAAGCTAAATTGTTGGGTTCAAGAAAGGAGAGTCATTGCTGATCTCAATAGGGCAAGTCACCATAAAGAGGTTCCCCTTCATTACTTTCCAATCATGGAGGGACCTCAGGTAAGTGAGGTAAGCACCACTGTCTCCACTCTTCCAACCTCACACATTTTTTTGCCTTCAAGTGTAGCTATGACATCTATGTCAATGACCCAACAGATGCCTACCCAAGCTATCAAAATAACAATTTCAAAATCCAAATCTAAGAAAGCCCCCTCTGGTTTCTTTTAAAAGAAATCAGTTGCAAAATCTATTAAACACAAAGAGGGGAGTGTGAAGAAGAGTGAGCAAGGTGAGGGATAGGGTGAAAATCAAAGAAACCCTAGGGATAAGGCTGGTGAGATGAGTGTACCTAAGCCTAGCCACACCACAATTTCCCAACAAACTATGGTTGTTAATAAGGAAATAAGCTCACTTCTAGTTTCATCCTCCCAAAAGGGTGTTACTATTGAAACAAGCTCCCGACCAAGAGCACAGGCCAAGAGGGTTAGGGACACAAGTTCACCACAGACTTATGCTAGAAAGAAAAGATCAAAAACCCTTAGGGATGCACAGGGAATACACACAGTGCAAACTGGTGCTAAAGACCCAGTCACTGCACCATCTCAAAGTCAGATTGATGTGGCTCCAATAAATGTAGAGTCAAAGCCAAAATCATTAATAATTGAAGCACCTGAAACACCAAATTCATCCACACACTCACTAGATGTTGACATGATCAATACATCACTTCCAAATTCTCCATCTTTAACTTTATTGGAGAAGCCAAAAATCCAAGCAAGTGAGCATCATCTTTTAGATGATTTATTGGCTCACTTGCCATTTCTTTCTGAGTCTGTTGAGACATTTGTGCCTAAATTTTCATCAATCTGCACAGAGTCTAAAATAGTCTCCACTCCAAACTCATTCATTTCTTCTATCTCGGTGGATATTCTTCATCCATCGAGTAGTGATTGTATCCCAACGGATGTGCCTAACACTGGTCATTTGTTTGGATAGCCAAATTACTATCCCGATGGATATTCATCATCCGTCGGGAGTCTCTGCATAACTTTAAATTTCTTTAATTATCAGAAGTGTAGAGGACTTAGTAGTAGTACAATCACTCTTAGGACTAAGGGAAGGGAGTGAACTGAGTGAGAGACTGGGTTGCTCCTAGGAAAAAAGAGAGAAAATGAGTGAACCTATGTAGTCCATTTCTTCAGGACTGGCAAAAGTGAGTGAGGGGAGTCCCACCTTAGATGGTAAAGGTGAGAGTGTGAGGGTGGAAAGCCAAGGGGAGCCCTTGATGCAAAAACAAAGAGATCATGAGAGAAATGTAGATACCGGAGAGATAAGGATAGACACCATTGCTAGTGAGTTAATGAATGTCAGTGATGCAGAAAGGAAAAGACTATTTCAGCAAGAATATCAAGCTGCCATAGATTCTATTTCCCTAGATGCTAAGACATTTACTCATCCTGCTACAGCTTATCAAACTCTAGCTGTACAGGACAATGAGGAGGCTGAAAAGATGCTTAACTTAGTGCACACTACTCAATCTCTAAAAATAGCAAAGGATGCAATCACTTCTATGCCTTCCACTACTGGCAGTGATTTTGAACTGGCTGAAGACTCATTTGGGGATGCTGGTGGAGATGATGAGGAAGACAGCATGAGCATAGGGGGAGATGCAGATGTTCCTGCCTGGATGCTAACAAAAGAATGTTGCTACTCACATCTCCAATCAACACAATTCAAGCTGATTCATGACACCCAAACAACCATTCAAGCATCTATAAATGCCAGCACAAAGAGGCTACTTATAGCACATCTTGAAGCTCTTCAGCTGCATAAGATTCAAGCTCTCCAACACAGTCAAAGTGTGGATGAAATCAAGCAAGAAGTTTCGGAAGTAAAACAGGATTCATAGCAAGGTTGGATGCTAGACTTCCTGGAACCACCATAACTGAGATAGCTCAGAAGCTAAGGAAGGAAGCTGATCTAAATAGAAAGGTTGAGGCCATGGACTCTAGATTATCTGATGTGGAGAAGTCAATGACCAAGATACTTGCTAATTAGGAAGTTCATACTGCTCTGCTTCAACAGTTGGTGGCTGCTCAACTCCCTTCCACTCTCCAACTTGATGCTAACAAAAAGGGGGAGAAAGGCTCATCAAGTGAGGGGGAGAAACAACTCAACATCCAAGTCAGCAAAGTAATTGTGCCAACAATTACTTTCACAAAGCCATCAGTCATAGACAACATTGACATCAATAATCTGGCAGCAGCAAAACTGGAATCAAATGACAAACTGCTAAAGATTGATGTAGCAGCAGCTGAGAAGGAATTAAAAGAAAAATGGAGGAAAATAGATACAGAATTTCAATAGAAATTTCGACCAATTCAGAAACCAGACAAAGTCTTTAATCATCACTCTCAAGTCAAGCACATTTCTGTGAATGAAATGAGTTTGAATTATTTGGAAAAGGGTCAAACATATTGCATCAAATCTCCAAAAGCAAAGCTGATCATGAAGCCTAAAAGAAACTACTCAAAGTTTTCAGACAAAAATCCTATGGATATTGTGTATGAAACACCTAGGCCAGATGAGAAGAAGCTGTTGGCTAGGTCAATTGTATTTTTCAAGGATCCAGTTCAGCACTTAAAAGAAGAATTGCCAAGATTTACAGAAATTGAAAAGAAATCTGTGTGGTGGCTGGACACCCTCAGTTTGTAGAAGCTAAAAAGGAAGAGAAGGAAAGAATCAGGCAAGAAAAGAAGCAAGCTGCTTTGGATGCTAAGAAGCTCAAACAAAAAAAGGAGCAAGCTACTATCTTGGCCAAACTTCAAGCTGTGAAGACTACCACTGAGATTTCTGCACAACCATCTGTGATTGCTGAACCTCAAGATCAAAAATAAAACAGGAATCCCAACAGATAAAGAAACCAAGGTACAAGCAAAGAATCAAGAGAAAATTGGACTTCAGTGATGAGGAAATGGAAGATTATATTCCCAAAAAGTCTACAACTTCAACTCAGACATCAAAACCCTCAATGGTATTTGAAGAATTCAAGGTGGTGGATCAAACTAGGAATATTCATGGTGAGCCCAAAATTCCAAAGGATGAGTCAGTAGACTGGGATAGTTTGCCAATTCCTGAGCTGAATTTTCCTATCTTCAACAAGCCAAAGAAGACAAAGACTAGAGCAATCAAGAAAGTGAAGCCTGTGATTCTCAGATCCAAGACCCTAACCAAATCTCAACCCACAGTCAACAAGGAAGAACTCTTATACATCTGTGACATCAAGGAGTTTTCTGAAATAAACCTATACTTGGATGAATTGGAAGAAGTAAGAGGGATTGATGCTTACAGACATCTTCCTGAAAGGCTAGTGTTCAAGTATAAGGGAGGGAAAAAGATCACATGACCACTTCACAGGATTTTTCAAGAAAGCCAATCTGTACTGATAAAGGTTTATTCATCCTTCAAGAAGAACTTTGGAATTAATGTGACTGTAAGGAGAATAGTTCTAAAGAAAATAGAGGAGCTAAGGAGCAATAGAGCCAAAGATGCACTTCCAAAAACTCTGTCTACTCCATTCACAGGAAAGAGAGTGCATTTGAGGCCTTATTGACTGATGGAATTCATGGATGATAAGGGAGTTAGAAGATTCTTCAGACTGGATGACCAACTAGGTATCTCTAGCAATGAGACTCTTTTGAAAATGCAAGAAATGTTGGATGTATCTGAAGCTGATGAACTTGAATTCCACAGACAACTCCAGAGTCAAATAGAGGAAAACAACAGGAGGCTTGGGAAGAAATCCAGACAATCAAGGAAATAGATTTACCTGCTCAGGCTAGAGGAGCACCTTGATAATGATTGTGAGAACTTTTTTGTACACTTTGCTTTGTTCAAATTTTAGTAAATATTGTAGCACTTATCAGTTTTATCTACTACTTTTCATTCTGTGTTTTTATGGTGTTTTGTTATCATCAAGTTTCTCTTAATTTATGGCTATAATTCCAGTAGATATAAATTGAGGGAGATTGTTAGGAATATGTTATGAACTTGATGATAAATTAAATAAAACACCTTAGTAGATTTAACTTAGTGTATTTTGTAGTACTCGACGGATAATCAAATATAGTTTTGACGGATGATTTAATATAGTCCCGACGGATGACAATTTGACATCCACCGGGTGAGTAGCTTATGTAACAGCTAAGTATTGTAGCATATTTCTGCAAACAACTTTGTGTAGATTCTGTAGGAGTATATGAGTCATGTTGACTCCTAGTGGATATGCAGAATAGGTTGATTAATTGTAAATATGAGATGTCATGTAATTCTGTATAAGTGAAATGGAGTCAAGTGACAAATAGCTACCCGACGAATGATCAACAAAGCTAACCGACAGATGATAAACAAAGCTACCCGACGGATGACAAACATGTACCCGACGGATGATCAAATTCAAATATCTGTTGACAGTGACAACACAGTCATATACGTTAGGTGTTTGCAAAAGGAATGTGGCAGCCTGTTAAGCAGGAATTTGAGAACAAAGAAGCATTACTTTTTCCATGCAATTGGGAAGATATTCAAAGATGCTGGAATAGAGTAGTGAAGCAGCATGGAGTTAGACTAGATATGTTTTGTTTTATTATCTTGTCTTATTGTCATGTAAACTTGGTGATATATAAACCAATTGTAGCTAGTAGAACATTCAACAAAGCAAACACATTTTAAAGAGAGATAGAAAAAGCTATACTTCTCAAGAATTTCTCTGTAGTTTGTTTGTTCTACTTGTAAGCAGCTGTGAGTTATTCAAGCTTCACAGGGTTCTCATTCGATATATATATATATATATATATATATATATATATATATATATATATATATATATATATATATCTAGTGGATACTTTCAAATCCACCAGAAAGTTTTAAAGACTTGTGTTTTTATTACTTTATGTTTGATTTACTTAATTCCTTACTCCGCACTTTGCAAATCAAAATACTTATATATATTGAGTTAGAACATTTTTATAAATCTCGAAAAGAAGCCAGAATTACATTCAACCCCCCTTCTGTAATTCTTGTTGTATTGTTAGGGAATAACAATTGGTATCAGAGCAAGCTCTTCAAGTACAAAGAGTGTAAAGATCATAACAAACAACAAGATGAACAAGAAGGATATTGGAGTTAAAATTCCTTTTCTGGATAAAGACAATTATCACCACTGGAAGGTGAAAATGCATCTACATCTTCTTTCTCAAGATGAGGCCTATGTGGATTGTATAGAGAGAGGTCCTCATGTACCAATGAGAGCCACAATAGGAAATGAACCATCTGTTCCCAAACCTAGGCATGAATTTTCAGATCTTGATATTGAGCAAGTCAGGAAAGATAAGAAGACCATGAATATATTGTTCAATGGAGTTGATGGTGATATGTTTCATAACATCATTAACTGCAAAACAGCCAAGGAGGTTTGGGATACCTACCAGATTATTTGTGATGGTACTGAGCAAGTAAGAGAGAATAAGATGCAGATGCTAATTCAGCAATATGAGCACTTTCATTGTGAAGATAGTGAGTCTCTCACTGATATCTTTAGTAGATTTCAAAAACTACTAAATGCTCTGAAGTTACATGGAAGAATATATCAGACAAAAGACTCTAACCTCAAGTTCCTTAGATCTCTTCTAAAGGAGTGGAAACCAATGACAGTCTCATTGAGAAATTCTCAGGATTATAAGGATTTTACCTTGGAGAGACTATATGGCATCCTGAAGACTTATGGGCTTAAAATAGAGCAAGAGGAGAGGATGGAGAAAGGAAGGAAGAAAGGAGGGTCCATAGCACTGGTTGCTGAGTTAGAGAAAGAGAAAGAGAAAGAGATGAAGGTAGAAGCTGTAGATTCTACTTCTAAGGTCTGTGAGAACAAGGGCAAAGGGCTGGAAGCTGAAAGTGAAGATCATTTGAGCCAAGATGACATAAATGATATTGATGAGCATTTAGCATTCCTTTCCAGAAGATTTTCCAAGCGCAAGTTTAAAAAGAACTTTAGAGCAGCCAAGCCAAGTAGAAACATGGTGGATAAATCCAAATTCAAATGTTTCAAATGTGGTTTGGTAGTGTAGTAAGTCAGATTCCAACAAAAAGAAGTTTGAGCCTGTTGATTACAAACAGAAATATTTTGAGTTGCTCAAGCAAAAGGAAAGGGCTTTCTTTATATAGGAAAATGACTGGGCAACTGATGGATTGGATGAAGATGAGGATGTAAGCTATGTTAAACTAGCCCTGATGGCCAAGTCTGATGAAACAGAATCAAGTTCTTCAAGTAATCAGGTAATCACCACTAACCTAGCTCATTTATCTAAAGCTGAGTGTAATGATGCAATCAATGACATGTCTACATATTTATATCACTTGCGTGTTACACTTAAGTCCCTCACTAAGTAAAATGCTAAAATTAAAAAAAAATTGTTTTTAAGTGAGAGGAATAATGTGCTAGTGTCTCAGTTTATTGAATTTGAAAAACTGAGAATTGAGTGTAAGATTGCAAATCAAACACTTATATATTTATCGAGTTAGAACTGTTTTAAAAATCTTGAAAAAGTAGCCAGAATTACATTCAACGCCCTTTCTGTAATTCTTGTTGTATTGTTAGGGAATAACATGGACTGAAAATCAAGTCGTTGATCATCTCTCGCGTTTAGAGAACCCTAATGCTACTTCATTGGACAAGACATTGATAAATGAGTCTTTTCTCGACGAGCAGTTGTTTGGAGTGCAAGAGGAAGAATCATGTTTTTAGACATTGTGAACTACCTTGTGAGTAACATCATGCCTCCCGACTTGTCATACACTCAAAGGAAGAAGTTTATGCATGAAGTGAAGTAGTATATATGGGATGAGCCGTTTCTTTTTCATCAAGGAGCTGACCAAATCATCAGGAGATGTATTCCTTACAGCAAAACAGGGGGGATCTTGTGAGATTGCCACTCAATGGCTTATGGAGGACACTATGGTGGAGAAAAGACAACATCTCGTATTTTTCAAGCAGGTTTCTTTTGGCCAACTTTGTTTAAAGATGCTCACCAGTTCGTTTTGAAATGTGATCGATGTCAACGTGTGGATAATATGTCTAAGAGGGATGAGATGCCTCTTAATGTGCTTCTCAAGGTTGAGGTCTTTGATGTCTGGGGAATTGACTTTATGAGGCCATTTGTCTCATCTTGTAACAATCAGTACATCTTGTTGGTGGTTGATTATGTATTAAAATGGGTTAAAGTTAAGGCGTTGCCAACGAATGATGCAAAAGTGGTGCTTAATTTTCTTCACAAGTAGATATTTACAAGGTTTGGAACTCCAAGAGTCATAATCAGTGATGAGGGGTCTCATTTTTGGAATTGCAAGTTCACTGCTATGATGCAAGGGTATAATGTCAATTATCGCATTGCTACGGCTTATCATCCTCAGACAAATGGTCAAGCTGAGGTGTCTAACAGAGAGATCAAGCATATTTTAGAGAAATTTGTGTGTCCATCGAGGAAAGATTGGTCTTTGAAGCTTGATGTAGCTGTTTGGGCGTATAGAACATCATACAAGACTCCATTGGGAATGTCGCCATTTCAGTTGGTTTATGGTAAGGGGTGTCATTTTCCAGTGGAGCTCGAGCATAAGGCATATTGGGCTTTGAAGAAATTGAATCTTGACTTAGATGTTGCTGGAAAGAAGAGGATGCTTCAATTGAATGAACTAGATGAGTTTCGACTTCAAGCTTATGAGAACAAAATGTACAAGGAGAAAGTCAAGAGGTGGCACGATAGGGGTCTAGTGCTTAAATCATTTGTGTCGGGGCAACAAGTTCTTTTGTTCAACTCTCGTCTCCGTCTTTTTCCTGGAAAGTTGAAGTCAAGGTGATCAGGGCCCTTCATAATTAAAACTGTGTTTCCGCATGGAGCGGTGGAAATTTTTGAAAGTAATCCGGGCCAAGCATTCAAGGTAAATGGTCAGAGGTTGAAGCATTACTACGGTGACACGGTAAAACGCGAGGTGGGTAGTGCCCTTTTATTGTCCATTTGAGCTCAAGATTCTACGTTGAGCTAGCGACGTAAAAGAAGCGCTTCTTCGGAGGCAACCCAAGTTTGTTGTACATTAGTAGGTAGAGGAAGCAAGAAGGAAGGATAAAAACACAAAAAAATCAGAAAAAGAAAAAAAATTCAGGGCCAACTTCAGTAGCCAAGCACGCCCGTGCTGATCTAGCGCCCGACCACGCTGTTTTTCCAGCTAGCGCGCGGTCGTGCCGGTTTTCCAGAAGGTGAGCGCGCCCGCGCTGTCCAAGCGCGCGCTTGCGCCGGATTCCCGACTTAAAAAAAACAGTTTTTAAGGGAATTTCAGGATTTTAACTACAAAATCAATTTCAAACCGAATTTTACTCTTCCACATCCCAAATTTTCCTTTCCAAATCAGACCCATTATTCCCACGATTCCCATAATCAATTCCCACTTTTATTCCATATCTAATTTTCATCTCCCCACCTATAAATATACACACTTATACACAAACTTCTCCACCATTTCATAAATTCTCAAACACAAATCTCTCTCAAACACTTAGTTTTTATTCTCTCTTATTCAATCCCAATGACACCGAAGAGGCAAAGAATGTAAGTAGGCAGTAGCACCATTGATTTTTCATCTATGGGTGGTGTGAGGCCAAGGTTTTCTACTCCTGAGGCTGAAGAGGAGTACACGAGGCTTCTCTCGAAGCCTATTTCTAAGGAGCGAGGTTTTCTGCCATCAGGGAAGGATGGTAAGCTGTTGGAGATGATTCTTGAGATGGGATGGGTTCCTTTTTGTGAGGCTCTTGCTGCTATGCCCATAAGTGTTGTGCGGGAGTTCTATGCTAACGCTAAGGCGGAGAAGAATGGCTTCACGGTGGTTAGGGGGATGACTGTAGAGTACAGTGCAGATGCCATTAGGAGGGTGATTAAGTAGCCCGCGAGGAAGCCCGGTCAGGACACTTGGAATGATAAGACTCCCGAGGACTTCAACTTGGATCTGATCATTGTGACTCTGTGTATGCCTGAGACTCACTGGAAGTTCAAGAGGGGAACTACTGATTACTCCACGTTCCCTGTGTCGTGCATGAACAGGTTTGCACGGGCTTGGAACTCGTTTATTGATGCTAACATCATGCCATCTTCTCATATGCATGAGATTACTATGGAGCGTGCTCGTCTGCTGTGGGGTATTCTTCAGGACGACTATATTGATTTGGGGATGGTTATTTATCAGGGGATTTTGATGTTCTTGAGAGGAGGTACTACAGGTTCTATACCCTATACGTCAGTGGTGATGAAGCTGTGTGTGGCAGTTGGTGTTCGTTGGCCCGCACATGAGCAGCTATAGCTTCCCAGTGCTCCTATCGATAGTTCTACACTGTTGAGTATGCAGGAGTGGTATGGACGGAAGCCCGATCCTAAGGAGGCTTGGTTATTCATATGATCATCTGCCAGGTGGTGTACCAGTAGATCAGACTTTTGTGGGAAGTTCTTCGCAGGCCCGTCGAGCAGCATGGAGAGCTCAGTTGGGAGAGGAGGCTGGTTTGTCGCTGCAGCAGGAAGCAGCATGAGCAGAGATTGGAGCTGGTTTGAGTTTGATGCAATATAGGCGTCTAGCGAGGAGGATGGATGCGATGCACGACATCCATAGTCGGTTTGCACATGATCTCACACAGGCACTTGGGACTGCATTTAGAGCCACCGGCGTTGACATCCAGTGGCCAGTATTTGGTGAGGACTCTGTGTATCCGCCTATAAACATGCCTGACACTCCACCCGTTGAGGGTGATACTTTTGATTCGGAGTAGGTATGCTTGATTCCTTACTATTATCTCCACTGAGGACAGTGAATATTTTAAGTTTGAGGGTATTAGTTGAAGGAATATGTTTTATGTGAGTCGCATATAGTTTGCATATTCATGATAGTTTAGTGCATATAGTTGCATATTTTGCCATATAGTAGTTTTTTTTATTTTTATAGTTTTTATGATAGTTTGTTCATATAGTTTCATGTATTTGCATTATAACATGATCCCTTAGATGATTTTTCCCATTAATTTGTGATATTGATGCTAGTGTAGTGATATCGTATTTAGTGATGTTAAGTCTTATCGAATTGATTTACATGCTAGAGATAATTGTAATTCACTAAGTCTTATAGGTTGCTAGAGTGCTAGATCATGGTCATGGTTTGTTTGTTTGTCGAGGTTTAATCGCTTGTTTATATTTAGAATTTAGGATATTCTCTTAATAAAATTAGCATGGATATTTAAATTTTTTAGAGAAAATTTCATTGCTAGTTGTGTGGCTAGGTGTCAAATGACTAGTAGCCGGCTCATATTTATATGAGTAGTCTAGGGTTGAGTGAGATGGAGCAAAATGCACTCGTTTAGAAATTTGAAAAAAAAGAAAAGGAAAAAAAGAGAAGAAAAGAAAAAAGAAAAAAGAAAAAAAAGAGTGTTATGTATAATTGATCACGAGTGGGCTCTTTAGTACTCAAGTTATTAAGTTCTTAGGGGACTTTGTGCCTAGTGACACAAGGCTTTTATAGTCTGAGATCCGCTAACCTAACGCTCGCTACGTGGGTACTATTATATAAGTCTTTTGTGGACCTCACTCATTGCACGATCAAATAAGCATAGTTGTTTTGTCTTGTTATGAATAAAAGCGTGAATCCATGTTAAACTCCAATATAAGAATTAAAGTGTTAAAAGTTATTTTGAGTTTATCTTTTATTCTATTTATAAACTTGCGATTTCATTGATAAGTAGTGAGTCATGATTGTTAATCTAGTTGCGATAGTATATATGTAAGCAGTTGCACACACGCACGTCTTTGGTTTGTAGATTGATTTGTGAGGTTTGATTGATCTTTATGTGAATAACTGCATTTGTTGAGGTGTTGCTTGTTGATTGGTTTAGTTATTCTATGGGGATCGTTGCATTCATTTAGTTGTATTCATGCATTCAGGCATTTTTATTTCTTGTTGTTTGAGTCTATTTATGCTTGAGGACAAACATCGATTCAAGTTTGGGGGTATGTTGAGTGGCATTTATGATACTTTATTACACTCCGTAAAGCTTTGAATTGGTGTATTTATACTCAAGTTATTGTTATTTTAATGTGTTTTCTAGTGTTTTTACATTTTCAGGCATTCTCCAAGTAATCAGGTGAATTAGCATTGTTTTAATGCTAATTTGGTGTCAGGAAGGTGTTGGAATAAAGCTAGTGAAAGTACAGCTCAAATCAAGAAGGAAAAAGAAAAAGTCAAATTTTTGATCAGTGAGCCAGCGCGCGTTAAAGCGCGCGCCCGCGCCCAAACATCAGAAACCCAGCACGACCGCGCTAATCAAGCGCATGGTCGCGCCGTGTCAGGATAGTAGAATCTTGTTTCTACTTGGCTTTTGAGAGAAAGACTTCTACTTTGCATGGGGCTGCTATATAAACAATTTAAAGGTCGTTTTTCATAACATATCAAGGAGAGACATATCAGAGCTAAGGAGAAGACGGCAAGAGACCTATAGCACAATTCAACAAAGGAGAAGATGATCTAGTTTATTCTTGTGAATCTTTGTTTTGGGTTGTAAACTTGGATGCTCGTTTCTTGTTTTGTTGAACCTATACTCTTGTCTTAACTTTGTTTTATTATTTGTTATAAAGACTACGTTTATTATACCATGCTTTTATCGAAACCCACGTTGATGATTAGTCCGATTATGGGGTAATCGTTATCGTAGGGTTCTAACGGATTTATTTATGGATATCTTTAGTTGATTTGTTTCGATGCCTTAGTGTGTGGTGATTGTATGATAACCTAGTATTGGTTGTGCTTATTCGTCTTATGAGCGTCGCGAACTTATAAGATAGTGTGTTAATCTTTAATGAAGCGAAAGTGAATTTAAGGATTTAGAACTTGCCATGCTAGCATAGGTTCATGTATTTGTTATGCATGATTCATGGGTAATTTTAACCATCTTACTTGCCCTATGTAATCAAGATAGATAACTTGTGCTTAAACCGTTATGTTGTCAAATTCTATAGACATATAGGGTCTCAATATAATTGGTATCTATTCAACTTCTATCTCTTTTGTAGATGTCTAATAGTATGGTATTCGGGCAACGAAATTTGGCGTTTATCAGTTTCGTGTTATCTGATTAGAGTCATCGCCATTACATGCTAAGGTTAAGAACGAATAGGCTATGGAATGGAGTATTTACTGAAGTTAGAATTCCATGTTTGTCATATATTAATTCAATCATTCTTATTCCTTTAGTTATAATTGTTAGTTTAATTCTTAGTATAAACAATCTCAAATTGTTATTCATCTTAGCATTGAATAATAACCATACATTGTTGCTTAAGTGCATAAATTATAAAGCTAACCTAAACCGGTCTCTGTGGGAATGAATTTGATTTATATCTTATACTACTTGCGAACGCATAAACTTGCGTGTAATTTTAGCGCGTGTTTAGTGACTAACACTAATATACAATGCAAAATCGGAAAGAGACTAAACGCATTTCTAGTGTTCATAATATGTAGTGAAATCCTCATGTGTAGCTTTTCCATACACACCGGCCAGTGAACTTAACCATTTTGGTTGCTTCTCCTCTCTTATAACCGTTCTGGGCAATTGTGACCCTCGCTCTGATGCACGACAAACACTTTAGGTATGCATGCGTGTGATATTGTAGATAGTTGTATCAGAACATACAAAGAAACCACCAGGGCATAACATTTCATTCACTTCAATAGAAGCTTACCTTCTGAAATTTCATGCCAAGGAACATATTAATTTACTTAGCAAAAGGTTCATATCAACTCAACTATAAAATAGGATCAAACAATTATACATCCTGAACAATAATAAAAACTGCTAAATTATCCAGTGCCACAATAAGTACCTTTTGAGAGCACATCCTCACTAAAACCAAGGTATACTGACATGCTTTAGAAAGTATCATTAACCACTCTAAACAAATTAAAATGAACTAACAAAAAATAGATAATCATAATACTCACATTCTGCACTACCTAGAAGTTCAAAAAAAATATAGAATGATATGATAAAAGTTGGGTCCACGGGAATAAATACTAAAGGCTTGAAAGATGATAAAAGTAAGACATGAGTTTGAATAAAAGATGATTAGCTAATTGATGCCAGTTTTATGTAGCTCAAATATAACCAATTAGTGTAAGAGTTTACTTAATGAGAGGTGTAGATGTAGTATATACAACATATTGACATTAGCACTCTTCAATGTGACATAAGAAACTCATTTTAGTTTCCCTGCATAAAGTAGCGTCAAAGTCTTAGAAAGAAATTCATAAAAGACAAGTTATAGGTCAGTAAAGAAATTAAGTAACAAAAAAATAAAAAAATCTACAGGGGCATCAGGAGTTGACTCTAAGCTCATTAAACATGTAGCACTCCCAATTAATTAACAATAAATAAATAAATAATTCACTAATACTATAAACTAAGATTTTCCATTGTTAGGACGAAAACACGCGCTAAAATTTCATGCAAGTATACGCATTCGAAAGTAATATAGAATATTTTCTAGTTCGTTCCAACAGAGACTGGTTTAGGTTAAATTCAGAATGTGCACCAATACATCAATGTATGATTATCGTTCAATGCTAAGACAAGTAATAAATTGAGAGGTTTTATAACTAAGATTAAACTAACATGCAAATAACTAAGAATAAAAGTGATTGAATTAACTATATGAGACAACATGGGATTCTAACTTCATTAAATACTTCACTCGAAGTCATTGTTTTTAACCTTAGCATGCAATGGTGATGACAACTAATCAGATAACATGAAACTATTAAACACCAACTGTCTTTGTACGAATACCCTACTACCAGACATCCACAAAAGAGATAGAAGCTGAATAGACACCAATTATGTTGAGACCCTATATGTCTATAGAATTTGACAACATAAAGGTTTAATTCACAAGTTATCTATCGTGATTAAATAGGGCAAGTAAGATGGTTAAAATTACCTACGAATCATGCATAATAAATACCTGAACCTATGCTAGGATGGTAAGTTCTAAATCTCTATATTCACTTTCGCTTCAATAGAGATTAACACGCTATCTTATATGTTTGCGACGCAAATTAGACGAATAAGCACAACCAATACTAGGATATCATATAATCACCACACACTAAGATATCAAAACAATTAACTATAGAAATCCATAAGTAAATCCGTTAGAACCCCACGATAAAGATTAGTTCATAATCGAACTCATCTTCACCATGAGTTCCAATAAAAGCATGGTAAATAAACTAGGTCTTTATAAACTGAATAAATATATCAAAGTATGTTAACAAGAGTATTAGGTTCAAACAACAAAGAAAATGAGCATCCAAGATTACAAATTAAGCAAAGAATCACAAGTAAAAACTAGATCTTCTTCTCCTTCATTGTTTTGTGCTATTAGGTCTTCTCGCTGCTATCTCCTGGACTCCTTGTTATTGAAAACGTCTTAATATAGGTATATATAGGCTTCGGGATCAGCAGGGCTTTTTATTTCTCAGAATCGAGTCAAATCAGGATTCTGATAAAAACTTCTTGTACAACCGCCCCAATCCCGCGCGGGCGCACGCGACTCCTGACTACTAGCACGGCCGCCAGAATCCCGTGTGGGCACGCTATGCTACTGTAGTTGGAATTCTGAACTTTCTTCTTTTTGCTGTATCTTTTGCTCCCCTTGTCAGAATTTGGCGAATAAGCATTCCACGCGTAGCTCTCGAGATCCTCTACAATTTGGGAATGGCCTTGACTTCAGATTCTTGGCTCGTTTCAGCATATATTTAATAAAAGCTCCATTCTTCCTCCAACTAGTGTCGGAGATGCAAAAACACAAAAACACATCAAAATACCAATAACTTGAGTCCAAAACACCAACTTAAGCTTGTAATGAAGTGTTTCAAGTAGATATAAAATCCACTTATCACACCTCCAAACTTGAATCGATGATTGTCCTCAAGCATAAACAGACTCAAATCTATAAAACAAACCTAATGCATGAATGCAACTACGTGAATGCAACTACATGATAATGCAATCGATCCCCTCAGAATAACCATAAACAACCAACAAGCGAATGCTTCAAGAATGCAATGACTTAAAATAGAGTTCGAATAAACCCCACAAACCAACTCACAAACCAGAAATGTGCATGTGTGGATGCTTAACAGATGTACTATTAGATAATGAATAAAACACAGAAGGGGGGTGAATGTGTTTTATTTATGTTAAAATAAAGAATGTTTTACTACAAAATATCTAGGATCTTTGTTGCTAAAGAGCTTAACTTCTTCCTTGAGAGAATACAAGATTTTTCTGATCTAAATTGTTACATCTAACAAAGGAGCAGTTTTAACTTTATATAACAGTTAACAACTGGTTTACACAGTGTATAATAAGAGATGTTATTCACTTTAATAAACTGTCACTAATAATTCCATTTTAGGAAAAGCATATCTTCCATTTTTGGCTTAGCATATCTTTGCATATTGTGTTAACTTTGATCTTCCTTTGTCAGTTAATCTTCACCCTTGATCTTGCACGCCTCAAGTTGCCTTTTGTAGACTTGTCAATCCAACTGATTGAATTGTTTGTTGATTGTTAATCTTGGAAATTAAATTGGTCTGCACTTTGTACTTTGAGTTACACCTCGAGATCTCCAGTTTGGTATATAGAGAACTTGACATCTCAATAAGTATAATAGCTTATCGAGATCTCTCATTACTCTATAGTTGTTTTGACTTGTAGAGGTCTCTGAGTTCTCTATAAGGGAATTTTGCTTGTCGAGGTATCTCATCTTCATGTCTTCACTTTGGCTTATCGATATCTCTGAGTTCTCTAGTGACCATTTGACTTTTTGATATCTCAGAGTTCTCTAATGGTATTTTGACTTGTCGATATCTCATAGTTCTCTAGTGATATTTTGACTTGTCGATATCTCAGAGTTCTCTAGTGATATTTTGACTTGTCGATATCTCAGAGTTCTCTAATGAATGTTGACTTTTCGATAACTCTGAGTTCTCTAGTGAAGAAATGACTTGTCGATATCTCTAATCTTCATGTCTTCAATTTGGCTTGTCGATATCTCTGAGTTCTTTAGTAGCTTTCCCGACTTCTCTATAAGCCATTCTGGAGTTCTCGAATGACTTCTCTATAACACAAAATCTATGACTTGTAGAGATCTTGACTTAGAATATTTTTCCCAAAATAGATTTATTCAACTCCAAGCTTCTTCATAATTCTTTTGAGGCATGATCTTATTGATCTTCTTCTAGATAGAATTCTTAGGCTTGATACTGTTTACAGAAAAAGACTCCAGTATGTTCTATGTACATTTTTACAGACTTAGTGTTACAATACAAAATACAAACTAAGATTACAATACAACTTACTTAGGATTGTCAATTTGACTAAGTCTTGTTATAGTACAGGCATGTCTTACATAACATCTACTCTAAAAATAGATCAATAACCATACTTATCCATCATAAAAACAATCACAAGTTTATAAACATAATAGATGTTAAACACATAATGACTAACAATGCCTCCTTCATACTAGAGTTATACAAGGATTCATGTTATTATTAACGCATAACAAAGATTCTTATTTGATCGTCAAATGAGTGAGGTCCCACAAGACTTATACAATAATACCCATGTAGTGAGCGTTAGGTTAGTGGATCCTAGACTATAAAAGCCTTAGGTCACTAGGCACAAAGTCCCCTAGAACTTAATAACTCGAGTATTAAAGAGCCCACTCATGATCAATTATGCACAATACATATTTTTTTTCTTCTTTTTTTTCTCTTTTTTCAACAATTTATGAATGAGTGTATATCGCTCCATCTCATTCAACCCTAGACTACTCATATAAATATGAGCCGGCTACTAGCCATTTGACGCCTAGTCTTATTCACAACTAGCAATAAAATCCAAGTTTTTCTCCAGTTTAAAATTCAGTGTTCTTACGACATTACGAAAATACCAAAAATTCTAGATATAAACAAGTAATTAAATCTCAACAACTAAACAAATATGATCATGATCTAGCTCAAAAGCAAACCTATAAGACTTGTGAAAAAACAAATTCCTGGCATTCAAATCAGTTCATTAAGACTTAAATAACCCTCTATTCATCATCACCACACCCAAATCATCATCAACTTATCAGTCTGAAATAGCTCAACCTAAGAGATCATGTTATATGCATGCACATGAAACTATATGAACTCACATAAAAAAACACAAACAAAAATGTCCTATATGAACAATCATGCAAAAATATGAATGAAATATGCTAAACGACTGTGCATTGTCAAAATATGGATACGATGGTCAGGTCTCTATATTGTCAAAACTGTGTTTCCACATGGAGCTGTGGAAATTTTTGATAAGCATCCGGACCCAGCATTCAAAGTAAATGATCAGAGGTTGAAGCATTATTATGGGGATACGGCGAACCGTGAGGTGGTGAATGCCGTTCTTGCGACAGCTTGATTTTAGAGTTTCACGTCAAGCTAAAGACGTAAAATAAGCGCTTCGTGGGAGGCAACCCATGCATTTGTTGTATTTTTGTTGAAGAAAAAAAAATCAAAAACTAATTTTTTTTCCAGTAGTGTAGCGCGCCCACACCCATGTCAAGCGCGCCCGCACGAGGTCCCCGGAAAAGGAAAAAAAAGTAAAAAAAGAAAATCAAATTACCCAAGCCCAAATCCAAATTCTACCCTAATTCTAACCCTATTTCTACACGCTAAACAACTCCCCACCCCTCATGTGTATGCAAAAATAAACGACTGTGCATGTCGTGCATTGCATCTATGTGCCTGGAAAATCTCCTGAACTATGCATCGCCAAGCCCTGAACCATCCCCTTCCTCATGCTAAACACGTGAAGAACTAGCCTCACCTCGAGCGGCTCTCCAAGCTGCACGCCTGGCCGGAGAAGAACCACCAGTATAACTTTGATCGGCTGGCTGACCACCGGGCAAATGATCATAAGTGTAACCTAGACCCTTCTCATCCACTTTTCCACCATACCATTCTTGCACCACTGAGATCGTAGAGCTATCAATAGGAGTGCTCGGCATCTGCAACTGCTCCAACTCGGGCCAATGAATGCCCACCGAAACACAAAGCTTCGTCACAATCGAGGCATGAGGAATCGCCCCCGATGTCTTGGTCTTCAGAAACCACAGCATATTCTCATGTATCACATGATCGAGGTCCACATACTCCTCATTCAAAATCCCTCAAAGTAAAATAGCACGATCAACAGTAACATCATGCTGATGAGAATAAGGCATAATATTCGCACACACAAAAGCATTCCATGCACGGGCATACCTGTTCATGCATGCCGCCGGAAAAGTGAGCGGCTCATCCGTGCCCTTCTTGCACTTCCACTATATTCTCGAAACACACAACTCAGCCACAATGTAATCAAGATCAAAATCCTCCCTTGTCTTTTGGGCCCAATCCTCCTGCATCGGCTTTCTCGCGGGTTGATTGATAACCCTACGAATAACCGCTGGTGTGTAATCCAACGTCGAACCACGAACCACCAAAACTTCGTTCTTATCAGCCTTTACATTAGCATAAAACTCCCGAAAAATACTCATCGGGAATGCAGCAGGTACCTCGTAAAAAGTTTTCCATCCCATCTCGGTAATCATCTCCAAGAGCTTTCCATCTTTCACAGTGGGTAGAAAAAAACCCATCTCCTTCGCAATTGATTTGGACATCAATCGATTAAACTCAACTTGTGTATTCGGAAAAGAAAATCTAGCCACCGCTCCACCAGCACTCGAATTCGATGAGTGACTAGGGCTGCTACTCAACACGACTCTTGATCTTTTGGGTGCCATGAGAATAATAGTAGAGATTTGATGTGTAAGAAGTGAATATTAAAAACTATGGTTTTGGAATTGAAAGATATGTGATAGAGATGTGTATAGGATGTATGTATATATAAAATAGAGATTGGGTAGGGTTAGGATTGTATAGAAAGAAGAATTAAGGAAGAATTAGTGTAGAAAAGAGTTTAAATTCGGCTGGGGTGTTGGTTTTTTTTGTTTTGAATTTTTTGTTTTTCTCTTTATTTAGTTTTTTACACGGACCCTTCGCGCGGCCGCCCCGCAGACTCGCGCGGGCGCGCTGGCTTTCTAACATCTCCGTGGGGCCGCCCCGCAACTCGCGCGGGCGTGCCGTCTTTCTGGAAAAACTGATTTTTTTTTGTTTTTTTTTATTCGACAAACCTACTATACAACAAACATGGGTTTCCTCCCACGAAGCACTTGGTTTTCGTCGCTAGCTTGACATGAAATTCCGAGATCAAGTTGATAATAAAACGGCACTAACCACCTCACGGTTTGCCGTATCTCCATAGTAATGCTTCAAACGTTGTCCATTTACCTTGAATGCTTGGCCTGGATCACTCTCAAAATTCCCCATCGCTTCATATGGAAACACAGTTTTGACAATAAACGGCCCTGACCATCTCGACTTCAATTTTCCAGGAAAAAGACGGAGACGAGAGTTGAACAAAAGAACTTGTTGCCCCGGCAGAAATGATTTGAGCACCAGACCCCTATCATGCCACCTCTTGACTTTCTCCATATACATTTTGTTGTTTTCGTACGCTTGAAGTCAGAACTCATCAAGTTCATTCAATTGAAGCATCCTTTTCTTACCAGCTACATCCATATCAAGGTTCAATTTCTTCAAAGCCCAATATGCCTTATGCTCTAGCTCCACAGGTAAATGACATCCTTTACAATAAACCAACTGAAACGGTGACATGCCTAGCGGAGTCTTCAATGTTGTTCGATAGGCCCAAACAGCTTCATCCAGCTTCAAAGACCAATCCTTCCTCGATGGACATACAACTTTCTCTAGAATACGCTTGATCTCTCTGTTAGACATTTCAGCTTGACCAATAGCAGTGATGATTCACATTATATCTCTGCATCATAGCAGTGACCTTGCGATTACAGAAATGGGATCTCTCGACACTGATTATGACTTTTAAAGTTCTAAATCTTGTGAATATCTGCTTGTGAAGAAAATTAAGCACTACCTTCACATTATTCATCGGCAGAGCCTTGAATTCAACCCATTTTGACACATAATCGACCACCAACTAGATATACTGATTATTGAAAGATGAGACAAATGGCCCCATGAAGTCAATTCCCCAAATATCGAAGACCTCAACCTCGAGAAGAACATTAAAAGGCTTCTCATTCTTCTTTGACATATTACCAACACGCTGGCAGCGATCACACTTCAAAACGAACTGATACACATCCTTGAAGAATGTAGGCCAGAAGAATCCTGCTTGAAGGATACGAGCTGCTGTCTTCTCTCCACCATAGTGGCCTCCATAAACAGTCGAATGACAGTCTCGCAAGATACCCTCTGTCTCGCTGTACGGAATACATCTCCTGATGATTTGGTCAGCTTCTTGCCGAAACAAAAATGGCTCAACCCACATGTACCACTTCACCTCGTGAAGAAACTTCTTCCTTTGAGCATTAGTTAATTCTAAGGGCATAATGTTGCTTACAAGGTAGTTCACAATATCTGCGAACCACGGTTCTTCTTCTTACACCCCAAACAACTGCTCATCGGGAAAAGACTCATTCATTAATGTCTTATCCCGTGAAATTGTACCTGGATCTTCAAACCAAGAGAGATGATTTGCAACTTGATTCTCAGTACCTTTCCTATCCTTGATCTTCAACTCAAACTCCTGAAGTAAAAGAACCCATTGAATCAATCTAGGCTTCGAGTCCTTTTTCGAGACGAAATAGTGAATCACAGCGTGATCAGTGCAAATTATCACCTTCGTCCCAAGCAAATAAGATCGAAACTTCTCAAAACCGTAGACAATGGCTAAGAGTTCCTTCTCAGTAGTTGTGTAGTTCAGTTGAGCACCATTGAGGGTCTTACTATCATAGTAGACCACATGAAATATATTGTTCTTCCTTTGCCCAAGAACCACTCCAACTGCATAGTCACTTGCAGCGCACATCATTTAAAAAAGCTCATTCCAATCAGGTACAGTTATGATAGGTGTCATGATCAAGATCTTCTTTAAGCTCTCAAAAGTAACTAGACACTCATCATCAAACTTGAAAGGGACATCTTTCTCTAATAAATTACACAATGGTTTAGAGATTTTAGAGAAGTCCTTGGTGAACCGCCGATAGAAACCAGCATGACCAAGAAAACTACGGATTCCCTTAACTGAAATTGATGGAAACAGGTTTTCAATGAGCCTCACCTTGGCTTTATCCACCTCAAGACCTCTACTAGAGACCTTGTGCCCAAAAATGATGCCCTGTTATACCATAATGTAACATTTTTCTTAGCTGAGAACCAGATTGGTCTCAACACACCTTTTAAGAACTGCGCCAAGATTTTGCAAGCACTCATCGAAAGAATCCCCGAAGAAAGAAAAATCATCCATGAACACCTCCACATTTTGACCTATCATATCAGAGAAGATAGCCATCATGCATCTATGAAATGTGGCAGGCACACCATATAACCCAAAAGAAACTCTTCTGACGGCAAAAGTACCAAACGGACAAGTGAAAGTAGTCTTTTCCTGATCTTCTGGAGCGATGCAAATCTGATTATATCCCAAATAACCGTCTAAAAGATAGTAGTACTCATGCCTATCCAACCTGTCAAGCATCTAATCAATAAAGGGAAGAGGGAAGTGATCTTTCCTCGTGGCTTTGTTCAGCTTCCGGTAATCCATACAAACTTTCTACCCCGTGACTGTTTGAGTAGAAATGAGCTCATTCTTTTCATTAGCAACCACAGTGATGCCTCCTTTCTTCAGCATACAGTAACCGGGCTTACCCAAGAACTATCAGAAATAGGATAAATGATGCCTGCATCTAGCTACTTAAGAATTTCCTTCTTCATAACCTCCTTCATGATAGGATTTAGCCTTCTCTATTGCTCAACAGTCGGGTTGTTTCCTTCCTCTAATAGAATTTTATGCATACAATACGAAGGGCTGATTCCCTTAATATCTGCTATAGTTCATCCAATTATCAACTTGAACTCTCTCAGAATTCTCAAGAGCTTTTCCTCATCACTACCTAAAAGGTCAGATGCAATAATGACAGGCAAAGTAGATGCATCACCTAAAAACGCATACCTTAAGTATTCCGGCAAAGGTTTAAGCTCGAGTAAAGGAGTTTCCTCAATAGACGGCTTGAGACGCCCCTCAACATTTTTGAGTTCTGAAAATCCAAGAGATTCAAAAGGAATATCCAGCGTTCGCTTCCAAGGAGAAGCATTCAAATACTGCAACTGCTAATCACCTTCATCATCTTCATTATCCGGATTCCCCATCAAGGTTTTCTCTAAGGCATCAGACCTTAGCATTTGATCAAGTTCTGAAGTAACCATAGAATCGACCAATTCCACTTTTAAGCACTCCTCTTTATCAATAGGGAATTTCATGGCATTGAAAACATTAAAGGTCACATCCTGATCCAGTTCTCGCATAGTGAGCTCACCCTTCTGTACATTAATCAAGGTTCAGCCAGTAGTCAAGAATGCTCTTCCCAAGATTATGAAAATCTTTTTATCATCCTCGAAATCAAGAATTACAAAGTCAGCAGGAAAGATGAGTTTGTCCACCTTGACCAAGACATCCTCCATAATGCCTCGTGGATATGTAATAGAATGATCAGCCAACTGCAAGGACATATAGGTAGGCTTTGGATCAGATAAATCCAACGTCTTGAAGATAGACAAAGGTATCAGATTGATACTAGCTACCAAATCACATAAAAACTTGTCGAACGAAAAGTTTTCGATGGTACAAGTAAATAGTTAAGCTTCCAGGATCTTTAAGCTTCGGAGGCAACTTCTATTGCAGCACAGCACTGCATTCCTATGTAAGAGCAACGGTCTCTAAGTCATCGAGCTTCACTTTCCTAGAGGTCGTATAGCTAGGCATCTATTGAAGAGCTTCAGTGAAAGGTATGTTGATATGAAGTTTCTTGAACACCTCTAGAAACTTCACAAATTGCTTATTCAACTTTTTCTTTTGCAGCCTCTTAGGAGAATGAGGTGGAGGATATACCTGTTTCTCCCCTGTATTACCCTCAAGAGGAGTGTGTTCCATAGTTTTCTTCCTTGCTTGAACTTCTGCTTCCTTCTGCACATCTTCTTCAGCCACAACTTCAGATTTTGAAACTTGAGATTTTTCAAAGTTCGCAACCTTCCCAGACCTCAGTAGAATTGCCTTAACCTGCTCTTTTGCTTCCTTCTTTCCTAGAACTTTTGTGTCACTAGGGAGTGTACTAGGTTGTCGATTCACCAAGGCATTGTCAATATGCCCAATTTGATTCTCTAGAGTCTTGATAGAAACCGCTTGGCTCTTGCACATGAGCCTCAACTCTTCCAATTCAGATTTTTCATTAGATTGAATTGTACTTCCATGCGGTAGTTGCTGAAGTTGGAGTTGTTGTCCTGGTGCATATTGCGGGTGTTGAAAACCAGGAGGGTTAAATTGCTTTGCCCCATACTGCTGATAAGGTTGTTGCACCGTATTCTGATTGTTGCTCCAGCTGAAGTTAGGATGATTATGGTTGTTGGGATTATAAGTGGCTGGAACTGGTTGCTACGACCTATAAAAGTTGCTCACGAACTGAGTTGATTCACTATAAATAGCACACTGCTTCATCTCATGCACACCAACAAAAAGCTCACAAACACTTGTGATCTGATTAACTCCATAATTAGCCAAAGAATCCACCTTCATCGTCAAAGCCTTAAGCTGAGTAGCTATAGTAGTAGTTGTATCCACCTCCAGAATTCCTGCTACCTTGCCTTGAGGTAGTCTCTGAGTTGGATTCTGGTATTCATTAGTAGCCAGCAGTTCAATCAACTCATACGCTTCATCATAGCTCTTAGCCCATAAGGCTCCACCTGATGCTGCGTCGAGCATGGGTCTAGACTGTGCTCCCAAGCCATTATAAAAGCAGTTGATAATCATCCAGTCAGGCATCCCATGATGTGGACACTTCCTAAGCATCTCCTTATAGCGCTCCCAAGCTTCACATAGAGATTCTCCTGATTGATGCGCAAATTGAGTAAGAGCATTCTTGATTGCATCCGTCTTTGCCATAGGGAATAATTTAGTAAGAAACTTCTGAGCAAGATCCTCCCAAGTAGTGATAGAACTAGCTGATAGAGAGTGTAACCAGCTCTTAGCCTTGTCCCTAAGAGAGAATGGGAAAAGCCTCAGCTTAACAGCATCTTCAGAAACACCATTGAACCTGAAGGTGTCGCAGATCTCGATGAAATCCCTAATGTGAGTTTTTGGATCTTCCGTTAGAGAACCCCCAAACAGGACTGAATTCTGCACCATCTGAATCGTGCTAGATTTGATTTCAAAAGTTTTAGCCGTGATGGATGGTCTGACAATACTAGACTGAATTTCATTAATCTTCATTTGAGAAAAATCCATCAAAGCTTTCGGATTTGCTACTGGTTCTCCTATTGCAATGATCGCTTTTTCTTTAACTTTCTCCTTAACAAAGACTTCTTCTTCAACTTCTTCCTCTGCTTTATCCAGTGTTCTCTTGCAAAATCGAGACCGCGTTAGCATAAACGCTCTCTAGAGTACCTGAAACATAAACAAGCAAAACAAGTAAGTAAAATATCTGAGTCAGTGAACTTTAGCGACCACTGATGACAAGCACATAGACTAAAAATTAACACCGAGTCCCCGAAAAACGCGCCAAAAACTTGTTAGGATGAAAATACGCGCTAAAATTTCACGCAAGTATACACGTTCATAAGTAATATAGAATATTATCTAGTTCATTCCCACAGAGTCTGGTTTAGATTAAATTCAGAATGTGCACGTATGCATCAATGTATGATTATCGTTCAATGCAAAGACAAGTTACAAATTGAGAGGTTTTATAACTAAGATTAAACTAACATGCAAATAACTAAGAATAAAAGTGATTGTATTAACTATAAGAGATAACATGAAATTTTAACTTCATTAAATGCTTCATTCAATGTCATTATTTTTAACCTTAGCATGCAATGGTGATGACAACTAATCAGATAACACGAAACTAGTAAACGCCAACTGTCATTGTATGAATACCCTACTACCAGAAATCCACTAAAGAGATAGAAGCTGAATAGACACCAATTATGTTGAGACCCTATATGTCTATAGAATTTGACAACATAAAGGTTTAATGCACAAGTTATCTATCGTGATTATATAGAGCAAGTAAGATGGTTAAAAATACCTACTAATCATACATAATAAATACCTGAACCTATGCTAGCATGGCAAGTTCTAAATTTCTATTTCACTGTCGCTTCAATAGAGATTAGCACACTATCTTATATGTTCGTGATGCACATAAGATGAATAAGCACAACCAATACTAGGATATCATACAATCACCACACACTAAGATATCAAAATAATTAACTATAGAAATCCATAAGTAAATCCGTTAGAACCCCATGATAATGATTAGTTCATAACCAAACTCATCATCACCATGGGTTCCAATAAAAGCATGGTAAATAAACTAGGTCTTTATAAACTGAATAAATATATCAAAGTACGTTAACAAGAGTATTAGGTTCAAACAACAAAGAAAATGAGCATCCAAAATTACAACTTAAGCAAAGAATCATAATTAAAAACTAGATCTTCTTCTCCTTCATTTTTTTGTGCTATTAGGTCTTCTCGCTGCTATCTCCTGGTCTCCTTGTTGTTAAAAACGTCTTAATATGGGTATATATAGGCTTCTGGATCAGCAGGGCTCTTTATTTCTCAGAAATCGAGTCAAATCAAGATTCTGATAAAAACTTTCGGCGCGGCCGCCCGAATCCCGCGCCGGCATGCGCGACTCCTGACTACTGGTGCGGCCACCCCAATCCCGCGCGGGCTCGCCGTGCTACTATAGTTGGAATTATGAACTTTCTTCTTTTTACTGTAACTTTTGCTCCACTCGTCAGAATTTGGCGAATAAGCAGTCCACGCGAAGCTCTCGAGATCCTCTACAATTTGGGAATGGCCTTGACTTCAGATTCTTGGATCCTTTCAGCATATATTCAATAAAAGCTCCATTCTTCCTCCAACTTGTGCCTGAGATGCAAAAACACCAAAACACATCAAAATACCAACAACTTGAGTCCAAAACACCAACTTAAGCTTGTAATGAAGCATTCCAAGTAGATATAAAATCCACTTATCATCCATCATAAAACCAAACTAGAATAAATAAAAATTGATGTGCACAACAAATATAAAGTTAATAGAGGACGACCATTGTGCATAATGTAGCAACTATTATGTAATCTGTAGTATGACACCTATGTAAACATTACTGCATGTCTAGTTACCTTTATTAGAAAAAATAATTGTTGTTAATCATTAGTTTACGACTTATAGGCACAGTTTTTTATAACATTTATAATTTCAATAAAATTCTAATGCAAATCATAAACTAGATCTTTATATCTAACAATATAAAATTTTAATTTTAATATATTATGGAAATAATTCAAGGTATCATTTAAAATATTGAAGTATAGAACATTTTTAAGTATTAGATCTTACAGTCTCATTTTAGTTGCTTAAAAAAATCTAATTTTTAATTTTTTGTGGTTAACCAAATACCAACTACAAAAGATCCTAGCTTTTTATAATAAATTATGCATCTATTTGGATAATTTATAATTTAATTAAATATTTTTAATTTAAAAGTAGTAAAATAAAAAAATGGAAAGTAAAGAAAAAAACCTAGAGATCAATTCAAATTGATATATAGTCTAATTACATAATCACAACAGTTCACTGAAAATATACCATATACTTCTGAAAATTCAACTAATTAGTACTACTCATGTCCAACTAAGTTCATTCTAATTGAGAAGTAAAATTTGACTTAAAAAGTCATGAATATAAAGTACATCTAATTTGCAATACTGCTCAACAAGTTTAGAAATTAAAAAATCACTAGTATAGAGTCAGACGTGTTAGTTGTCACAAAGTATTGATTTTACTATTAAATATAATAGTGCATTTTCCAGGGAAATGGAAGGGAGAAGATGATGATTGAACATTCATATTGTCCCACACTGAAAGAAGTTGCCTACAATTGGGCTAGTCTTTAAACCCAAAATATAATATTTAACTATTATATATGTTACATGCATAATTCGTGATTCTGCTGACACTGTTACATTACTTCTCATGAATCTACTGCAATGGTTTTAAAATACTAATGCGGATGATTTCAGGTTGGCTTGGATTCTGGTATGTGTAATTGTGTATGGAAAATGCTATCGGTAAAAGCCATATAGCTAAGTTTAAAAAGAATATAAGGGTTATGAGCCAAGTTAGAGATATGCGATTTTAGACATAAATAATTCAATCCAACCTAAACCAACAACAAATAGTGTCATAGATATAAAACTAAACACGAAATTTGTGTCACAGATAGTGCACAACAGGTATAACATATTTTACCAGAGTGACCCAAACAGGAATTTTCGTTGATACCATGATTTGAGAAACAAGCTTATTGCTACTCCTCGGAATTACCAGATCAATCCCATCATCGAGCTGCAACATTAACAAAGATGCTTAAATATAACATATAAGTACGATAAGCAAACACTTTAAAGAAAAATAGTATTAGTTTATATGTCATCCTGTATATCAACCCAACTTGAGCAAATCCGGAATAAATTGCAAATTCACCACCGCCCATTTGTATAAATTAAAGAACAACATAGTGAGGGAGAAAGAGAAGGTGTTGTGCAAGACATGCCTGTACTTTAAGAAGACTATGACAATTTGTCAACCCTAAGTAAGTTGTATTGTTATCTTAATATGTATGTTGTACTTGTAATACTTAAAGTCTGTAAAAATGTCAAAGGACCATACTGGAGTCTTTTCCTATAAACAGTGTCAAGCCTAAGGATTCAATCTGGAAGAAGATCAAGAAGATCATGCCTCACAAGAATTATGAAGAAGCTTGGAGTTGAATAAATATATTTTTGAAAAAATATTCTAAGTCAAGATCTCTACAAGTCACAGATTTAGTGTTATAGATAAGTCATTCGAGAACTCCAGAATGGCTTATAGAGAACCCAGGCTAGCTTATAGAGAACTCAGAGGTATTGACAAGCCAAATTGAAGACATGAAGATTGTAATATCCGGGAAAATTATGTGAATATTATATGTTAAACAAATATATATGGGGTGTTTTATAAATTTAAAGTAATTATTGCCATGATATGAGATGTTATAACTGTTATGTGTGTTTCTGTGCGGGCCAGAAAAATTCTCGATTGATTAAAATATGTTTAAACTGTAATTATATGAAATTATTCGCAATCGGGACGCGTATATATTAGCGTCTTTATTAAGATACCTGTTTTATTTGATTTTATGCGCGTTTGAATGTATTTTACGTGTTTTCGGGATTTCTTGTAATTTAGGGATCTTTCCTGTTTTTCAAAAATCAACGGACCGGGACCCCACCGGGACGACAAACCCCACAAAATCCGTGTCTTCATTTTTATAAAATTATTCATATTTCAAATACCCTTTATTTCTGTATTTTTGAATTATTCGCAATTTTTGGGGAATTTTGACATTAGTTTTGTATTTTATCGTTTTTAAAATTATTCCCCGTAATTATTATTTTGGGGCTTAATTATTGTAATTTAGGGATAAAACACCCTTATTTAATTTTTGGGGTATTTATTTTCTGTTAATATAAATACCAGATTTTGTTTATTTTATTTTCAGAATTAACAGATAAATAGTAAAAAAAATTCAAGAAAAATCGAGAAATTCAATTTGGGGGTTAGGGTTTGTTCTTGAACAAAATCAATCGATTGAAGGTGTTATAGTGATCCGCTGTTTGTGTGCTATATATCGAATTAAAGCCCGTGAATAGGCCGATCTTTTGACACCAACAACTCGTTCAAAGGTGTAGTAATTAGCAAAAATGATGTTCGTCATTTTTGTTATTTTAATTCGAATTGATTGATAATTTTGGGATTGTTTTGATTGTTTTTGATGCTAAGAACATGTTTACCTTATTAATTCGAGTTTGTACATATGATATATATTCGTATTTGTGTTTTGGTTCGATGTCTTCGGAGTTCGTAGCCACCGGTCGTGTTTTTCACGATTCCGGCTTGTAGGGAGATGTTTTGATCTTGCAAAACTGTTAATAATCTGTAGATAGCAATGCTTATGGATTTATGTTGATTGAAATCGAGTTTTAGATCGAAAATTGTGTTCGTCGGAAGTATCCTTTATTCGCAGGCGAACTTTGCTTTGACCGGATTCCCCGTTCAAAATCGTGTTTGATTGCTGAGATTATTGATGTTGTGGAATTCTAGGTTTGCAAAGGAGTTTGTAGGTGCAAAAACCAGGAGAAACAGGTAGATTTTGGGCCAAGAATGAACCTCGGCCGGAGTTTGAGGTCCGCCGGCCGGTTTCTGGGTTTTCCAGATTCCGGCGGCTGTTTTTCAGTTTTCGGCGAGGCTCCACCCAAACCCCCGCCTGTTGATCTGTCTTTGCCTTATTCGTTTCTACAAAACCGTTTCTGATATTCTTTTTGTTTTTAATTAAAAAAAATTCATATCTTTTTTTTCCAAAAATCAATTACTTTATTTTAAAAATCATTTACTTATATTTTTAAATTATAAAAAAATTATTTTCTTAATTATTTTAAATTTCTCAAATTATTTTCTTTTATTATTTTCTAAAAGTACAATTTAATTTAATTATTTATAATTTAGTTTAGTTAATTATTTATGAATTTAATTAATTGATTAAAAAACAATTAATCAATTAATTTTATTTATAAATAGGTTAATAAATATAAATTATTTATAAATAATTCAAATAATTTCTAAAAATTATTTTTAGGCTTTTAAAAATTATATTTTGGTATTTAAAAATCAATTAATACTATTATTAATTGATTTAATTCCATTTATTTCTTATTTTATTCATAATAATTAAACCGTTCGTCTGTTTAATACGAAACGAACGCGTATAGACTCAGAAAAACATTACGCTTTCAATAAAAATACTTTTGAGCCCTAATTTCTTTTGTATTGCAATTTCATTTGTATAGTTAAATATTTTTACATTTTGCTATAACTTACTCTATACAGTGAAGCTTTGAATTAAGATTAGCGAATAACTAATTGTTCTGGTTATTTTGCCATTGGTTGTTGAGAAAACTCCGAACCATGAGAAATGGGGAGTTATGTGGTTAAGGATGTCATTTGATTCGACTCCTTTGACGGAAAATTGTTTTTTATGGGTTGGATGGTTGCGTAAGAGGTCGTGGCGGCGGTCCAACGTGAGCTATGTGTTATGCAGGAACACCTTGCTAGGCCAATATGTGCCTTGGGTACCTTTTGTTTAGTTGGATATGCTTCGGCATACCGGTGTTGCTCCGCAGCTGATCACCGGCGGCAACATACCGTCGTTCGAGGATTCCAATCCCAAAACAAAATATATTGCAAATGTTGTTTATTAACCAATATATATCAGTTTTGATATTGTTCAGGTATTGTGGTTTGGTTTTGTTCATCAGAAATATTGTTGTTGTTGTTCAAAATCATAAGCTATTTACTGCTTGCTGAGTATTTCTTTCGCTCATACTTGTTTTATGTCCTGATTCTTTCAGCTAAGCCAGGGCAAGCTTGAGTTCCAGGTTTGACTAGAAGTTGTGTGCTTGTAGATAGTTTGGTGTGTTTCCAGGAAGACAGTTTGGGACGCTTAACTAGTCTAGAGGTTTGTAATAAAATTTGAATAAATTGTAAAACTAATTAGACTTATGGTTTGTAATAACACCTGGGTTGTTTTAGTGCCTGTTTCATACTATAACCTGTGATCGATCCAGTGCAGGTAAAAGGGGTCATATTTATTATATTATTTTGCTGTGATTATTTTATTATAGTTTATTGGCTAGTGACCCCCAAATCTAGACCCCGGGTTTGGAGGGCGTCACAGGTTGGTATCAGAGCTACAGGTTATAGTCACTGGAACAGGCTTAGGATTGTCATAGGTGAGTCATAGGAAGATCACATAAGATAGGTGCGTGTAGTTTAGCTTTTATAGGGTTAATTTTAGGTTATTGGGCTGGGTTATAGTTAACTTGTTGAGGTTTCCTGTTTTGCGTTTAGCCTTAGGCCTTGTGTCATTGCCTTGCTATTTTGTTGGTTCAGTTGAGATTTCGAGCAAGGATTTAAAAAGGTTTAGATAATCTTGAGTAAATTTTCTTTATGTTGTTATTCTCAAGATAATAAACAGGATTATGTGATAATCATGTCGCTTGTGTTTATATGGTAGCAAGTTTATGATATTTTGAGAAAAGATAATGTTTGAGAATTTTGATATGCTAATGAATTGCTACATATTTGACACAATGCTTGACAGATTATTATATATGTTGCTTGTTTTCTTACCAGAATGATGGCACCAAAGAGATGGAATAATTCAGGAGAGGATCGTACCGAGGGTCGGATAGATCCAGCGATTGTCCAGATGTTGGGGCGAATGCAACAACGGATGTTACATCTTACGCAGCAGCAACAGCAACAACAGCAACAAGTAGCAGCACCACCTGCAGTGACTTTTAAGCAATTTCAAGCAGTAAAGCCACCTGAGTTCAAGGGAAGTGCTGATCCTGTGGAAGCCAATGCATGGCTCAAGGAAATGGAGAAGGCTTTTGAATTAGTTGGAGCAGGAACTGAACAGAAAATCAAGTTTGCAAGCTACATTCTGAAGGGCGAGGTGAACTATTGGTGGGAATCAACACGAGCATTGGAAAGAGGTGAGTTTATAACTTTGGAAAGGTTTACCGCGCTGTTTCTAGAGAAGTATTTCCCGAGTTATATGAAGAATAAAATGGAGATCCAGTTCTTGAACCTGACCCAGGGAGATCTTACTGTCGCTGAGTACGAAGCAAAGTTTACTGAGTTAGCGAGGTTCGTGCCAGACCAGGTTGACACAGATGAAAAGAAAGCAAGAAGGTTTGAACAAGGATTGAGATTTTGGATTCAGAATAGGGTGGCCATGTTTGAATTGACTTCATATGTGGCAGTGGTTCAGAAAGCAATGGTGATTGAAAGTAAAAGTGACATGTATCAGAAAGGGAAGGATGAGAAGAAAAGAAAAATAGAAACCTCAGGAGGAGGCCAGCAACAAGGTAACTTTCAGGGCCGTTTTAATAAGAGGCCAGAGTTTCAGGACAATAAGAGTGTGGGATTTAAGAAACCACAGCCAGGAAATGGGAATCGTTTTTAGAATTCAAATCAGCAGAGGCTCAATCGTCCACCAGTACCAGAATGCAAATTTTGTGGTGGAAGGCATTTTGGGATTTGTAAGGCTAATGTGTCGTGTTACAAGTGCAATCAGAAGGGACACTATGCTACTGAGTGTCGAAGCCAGACTACAGCTCAGAAACCAGGAACAATGTGCTTTAAATGTGGAAAAATGGGGCATATGTCCAGGGACTTCCATATAACTGAACCAGCAGGTAATGTGGCAAGAATCGAAGGACCACCAGCAAAGGACCAGCCAAAGGCCAGGACATTCAACATGACTATGAAGGATGCTATTCAGAGTTCAGACGTGGTTGCAGGTATGCTTCCAGTCAACTTCGTAGATGCTAAAGTTTTATTTGATTCTGGAGCTGCAAGGTCATTTATTTCTCAAAGTTTTTTTGATAAGCTGCGTTACGAAGTTAAATTGTTAGAACAAGCATTAATGATAGAGTTAGCTAATAAGGATCAAGTTTTCGTCGATCGAGTGTGCCCGAGGTGTGATATTGAGATAGGAGGACATCATTTCTATGCCAACTTGATACCTTTTAAGTTGGGAGAATTTGATGTTATTTTAGGAATGGATTGGTTGTCAGAAAATAACGCTCAGATTGATTGTAAGAATAGGAAAGTAAGACTCCAAACATTGGGTAGTAGGAAGAAGGTGGTATTTCGAGGAAATAAGCAAGAGAAGAAATTCTTAACGATAGCTCAAGTGAAGAAGTTATTGCGTCAGAATTGCGAGGCATATTTGGCCCATGTGGTAGACACCAGTAAGGAAGTTCCATCACTAGAAGCGATTCCAGTTGTCAACGAATTTTTAGATGTCTTTCCAGACGATCTACCAGGATTACCTCCCGACAGAGAAATTGAGTTTGCGATTGATCTAGCACCCGGAATAGAACCAGTTTCTAAAGCTCCGTACCGGATGACACCAGTGGAGATGAAGGAATTGGCAATTCAGCTGCAAGATCTTTTGGAGAAAGGAGTTATAAGACCCAGTGTATCCCCGCGGGGGCGCACCAGTACTGTTTGTCAAGAAGAAGGACGGGAGTATGCGACTGTGTATTGACTATCGAGAACTGAATAAGCTAACCATTAAGAACAAGTATTCGTTACCAAGGATTGATGATTTGTTTGACCAATTGAGAGGCACTGTATGGTTTTCTAAAATTGATTTAAGATATGGATATCATCAACTAAAGATCAAGCCTGAAGACATTCCGAAGACCGCATTCAGAACCAGATATGGGCAGTATGAGTTTCTAGTGATGGCATTTGGATTAACCAACGCACCAGCAACTTTCATGGATATGATGAATCGAGTATTTAAGAAGTATTTGGATAAATTCGTGATCGTGTTCATAGACGACATCTTGATCTATTCTAAAATAGAAGAGGAGCACACAGAGCATTTGAGGATAGTTTTGGAGATACTGCGACAGGAGAAATTGTACGCAAATTTTTTCAAGTGTGCATTTTGGTTAAAAGAAGTACGATTTCTTGGGCACGTGATTAGCAATAAAGGAGTGGAAGTGGATCCAGCAAAGATTGAAGCCATAATCAACTGGGAGAGATGAAAAACACCAACGGAAGTGAGAAGTTTCATGGGACTGAAAGGTTACTATAGAAGATTCGTGCAAGATTTTACAAAGATAGCTACGCCGTTGACAAAGCTCACCAGGAAGAACCAGAAATTTGAGTGGGATGAGAAGTGCGAGGATAGTTTCCAAGAACTAAAGGATAGATTAGTATCTTCTCCAGTGCTAGTCTTACCAGATGAACAAGGAAATTTTATGATCTACAGTGATGCATCATACAAAGGATTGGGATATGTTTTGATGCAGCATGACAAGGTGATAGCCTACGCTTCAAGACAGTTGAAACCACATGAAGAGAAGTATCCAACTCATGATCTGGAATTGGCAGCTATAGTGTTTACATTGAAGATTTGGAGGCTTTATCTTTATGGGGAAAAGTGTGAGATCAACACGGACCATAAAAGTTTGAAGTATATCTTTACCCAGAAGGAATTAAACATGAGGCAAAGAAGATGGCTAGAACTAATCAAGGATTACGACTGTACCATCAACTATCATCCAGGCAAAGCAAATGTGGTGGCCGACGCTCTGAGTAGAAAAGAAAGGTTAAACATGATAATTTCATCCGAGGAATTGATCAAGGAATTTGAGAAGCTTGAAATAGAGGTCAGTACCCCAAGTATGTCTACAGAAGTGTTGTATGCAATGTCTTTTCAACCAGAATTATTAGAGAAGATAAGAAGATGTCAGGAAGAAGTTATGAACCATGAATGAGACAGTTTGACAGGAGAAGAGATAGGGAGTCAAAAGGATGATAAAGGAATATTAAGATTTTCTTCTAGAATATGGATACCCAATGTAGCCGAGCTGAAAGATGAAATTCTTTGAGACGCTCATAACTCCAGATATTCAATTCATCCCAGAAATACGAAGATGTACAGAGACTTAAGAGAAATTTTTTGGTGGCCAAGCATGAAGAAGGAAATTGCAGAATGGGTAAGTAAGTGTTACACTTGCCAGCGAGTCAAAGCGGAACATCAAACGCCCACTGGATTGATACAACCATTGGACATTCCAGAATGGAAGTGGGAACATATCGCGATGGATTTTATAGTTGGATTACCGAGGACCAGGGAAAATCATGATGCTATTTGGATAATTATCGACAAATTGACAAAGCCAGTGCATTTTCTTCCTATCAATGAAAGTTTCTCAATGGATAAATTGGTATGGTTATATCTTAAGGAAATTGTGACATGACATGGAGTTCCAGTATCCATAGTTTCAGACAGAGATCCTCGATTTAATTCAAGATTTTGGAGAAGTTTTCAAGATTATCTCGGAATGAAGCTGAACATGAGTACCGCGTATCATCCGCAGACAGACAGTCAAAGTGAAAGGACGATTCAGACTATTGACGATATGCTTAGGGTATGTGCAATAGATTTTGAAGGGAGTTGGGACGAGCATTTGCCATTGGTTGAATTCTCCTATAACAATAGCTATCATGCCAGTATTGGGATGCCGCCTTACGAAGCTTTGTATGGGAGAAGATACAGATCTCCAATAAGTTGGGAAGAAGTCGGTGAGAGAAAGATTTTGGGTCCAGAATTGATCCAGCAGACGAAAGAGAAAATAGAACTCATTTGGAAAAGATTAATAGCATCTCAAGATCTTCAACGCAAATATGTTGATCCTTCCAGAAAGGATATGGAATTTGAAGTTGGTGAAGCAGTGCTATTGAAGATTTCACCTTGGAAAGGTTTATCAAGATTTGGAAAGAAAGGAAAGCCGAGTCCGCGTTATGTTGGCCCTTTTGAGATTTTGAGGCGTGTGGGAAAGGTTGCTTACGAGTTGGCGTTACCATATCACATACAACATATTCACAACGTGTTCCACGTGTCAATGTTGAAGCGTTATTTTCCTGATTTGAACCATGTGATAGAATATGAACCAATCGAGATTCAACCAGATTTATCTTTTGTAGAGCAACCAGTGCAGATTTTAGATAGGAAAGAAAGAGTGCTTAAGAATAAGTCTGTATCGTTAGTATGAGTTTTGTGGAGGAATCCCAAGGTTGAAGAGTTGACTAGGGAATTGGAAAGCGAAATGCGATCCAAGTATCCTCACTTATTTTCTTAGGCTGATTCTGAGGACAGAATACTGTTAAGGGGGGAAGGATGTAATATCCGGGAAAATTATGTGAATATTATATGTTAAACAAATAAATATTGTGTGTTTTATAAATTTAAAGTAATTATTGCTATGATATGAGATGTTATAACTGTTATGTGTGTTTCTGTGCGGGCCAGAAAAATTCTCGATTGATTAAAATATGTTTAAACTGCAATTATATGAACTTATCTGCAATCGAGACGCGTATATATTAGCGTCTTTATTAAGATACCTGTTTTATTTGATTTTATGCGCGTTTGAATGTATTTTACGTGTTTTCGGGATTTTCTGGTAATTTAGGGATCGTTCCTGTTTTTCAAAAATCAACGGACCGGGACCCCACCGGGATGACAAACCCCACAAAATCTGTGTCTTCATTTTTATAAAATTATTCGTATTTCAAATACCCTTTATTTCTGTATTTTTGAATTATTCGCAATTTTTGGGGAATTTTTACATTAGTTTTGTATTTTATCGTTTTTAAAATTATTCCCCGTATATGTAAAAGTAATACTTAATTCTAGAGAGAGAAGCTCTTCCTTCTCTCTAGAAATGTTTTGCTATCCGCCAACTTTTCATCCTATTAACCAGATCTAATATCCAGCAGTCCTTACAATTACTGTACTTTATTTCCTTATTTGTCTCCCGCCTATTGCATTTCATCTTCTCCCTTCTTTTCGTTACCATTTATAGTATATCTTCTCCACTATTACGCCATTGTTTACTGTCTTTCCAAGCTCTAATCTCCCATGCTATTTATTTTATGGGATCTAGAAATTCTGAACATTCAGGAAGCATGAACTCAGATGAGTTTTCGAATTTTATTGGGCATAATTATGTAGCTCCACCGTTGCTTGCTCTTCCTGCTATGGACCACCAGGCTTTCTTGGCTAAAGCTGCCAGGAATAGTGACTGGTCTCCCACCACAGCACAAAGGATACATGATAAAACTCGACTCATTCTAGAGGGTGGTTCAACTAGGAGTGAGTCTGGACCAAGCAAAGCAGGTTCTCACAGGGATTCAACGAAAACATCGACCTCAGCAGTCAGCAAAGGTTCTCCTTCTAAATCCCCTTTGTTAGAAGATCTCCATGATACTATCTCTGTACAAAATGGTATACTTACGGTTTATGTCCCAAAGGAGACTGTGGTTGAGTCTAGTGATCACACATAATTTATACCAACTGTTGATGTTAACACTCAAAAGCAAAACACTTGGAGCTCCATTGTAACTAAGAATATACCCTCTAAGGAACCTGCTTCTAGTGAGACTGCAAAAGTTACATTTAATGAAGATGGTTCGACAATAATTCAACCTCCAAAGAACTTTCTTGCCAATGCTCGTAAAAACTAGAGTACTAGCATTATAGGTCATTTTATTTGTGGAAGTTTTGAGTTTCATTTTGTCCGTGAGCAAGCTTTTAAACTCTGGAAAAATCATGGTTTAAGCAGGGTCTTCTACACCTCGAAGGGCAATTTTACCTTCAAATTCAATTCAGATTCCGAGAAGCAGAAAATTCTTGGGCTTAACTCGGTTGTTATGGGAGGTAGGACACTTTATTTGATGCCTTGGATGGAAGCAAACAAGTTCAAGAAAAATGTTATTGAAATTGTTCCTTGTTGGATTAAGCTTGAGGATGTTCCACATTCTTATTGGTCTCGGGAAGGTCTTACTAACATTGCCAAGGCAATAGGTTCACCTTTGAAATTTGATGAGATAACTGCTGGATTTGAGCCTACTAAGTATGCTTCCGTGCAGTTGATGCTTTCTTACTCTAGTCCGAGACCAGACTATATTTGGGTACCAGTTCAAGACGAGCATGGTACTGAGGAGCTTGTTAAAGTTCATATTATTTATCCGCAACTACCTTATTCCTGTACCCACTGTAAAGCTTTTGGGCATTCCTTTGCGAGGTGTGCTCATAATCCCAATGCTGTCAAACCAAACCCTCGTCAAAGGCCTGGGGGAGCTGCCCAAGGTGCATCCAAAGTGGCTAGAAAAAATCAACCTCCTCATAACACAGACTCTATTCATTATAATGTTTTGGTTCAAGCACAACAGGATGGCCTCAACAACGCAACAGCTGCTGATAAAGCCAATGAGGATGTTAACCCTGTGGTTATGGGTGAATTTTTGGGTTGTGATGTGGTTTTGGATGCGGATCAGACTCTGGAATATGTTCAACAACAGGAAGATAACACAGACAATGATGACAACCTAGAGGAATTTGATTGGGTGAATGTTCATATGGATGTTGATTTATTTCACAATGATGATGTTGAGGATACTGTTAAAGATTTGGATAATTAGGAAAATGCTTCGGTTCAAAACTTGGAGAACTTGGAACTAAACAATCATGAAAATGCTTCAATTGTCCTGGTGCCTAATACAGTCCAAGATAATCAGGACTTAGAACCTTCTCAGTTGATTGCTGAAAACATTGTTGAGACTTTGCCAACAAAATCTCCAGGTCAGAAGCGCAGACGTGGTCGTAGCCGTGATACTACCCGTGTGCAGTCTTCTTCTGTAGTGCCTGCATCAAGCCCAGTGCATGCAGCGCCCACGACACGCACATCATCTAAACAACAAACACATCCTGTTGTCATTGCTCTCAAAGCATCCAAGGCAGATTTGACAGATGAAGATGGTTTTACAATGGTGGTGAACAGAAAGAGCCCTGCTAATAAAAGAAATCCTAAACTGGCTGTGCAGCCAGTAAGCCTTAGACGGTTGCAATGAATTTTGCAACTTGGAATGTAAGGGGCATCAACAAAGCCCCTCATCAAAAAGAGTTGCAAAATTTCATTTCTGTTAATAAAATCGATTTTATGGGAGTTCTAGAAACAAAAGTTAAAGTTACTAATGCTTTGGGTATTTCGAAGAAAATCAACAAGAATTGGTGATGGCTGTTCAACTACGACTACCACTACAATGGCAGAATTTGGGTGGGGTGGAACCCTAATGTTTGGGAGATTTCTCTGCATTCTCAATCTTCTCAGTTTATTACTTGTAATGCTAGGCTGATTGAAAAAAACTTGAATATCATTGTAACTTTTGTTTATGCCTTTAATGATGCAATTGATCGGGTGCCTCTTTGGGATTACATTCTGTCTACTTCTAAAGTCTACTCCTTGGGCTTTTCTTGGTGATTTTAATTGCATTACTAGTCTGAATGAAGTGCTTGGAGGCAGGGAGCATTGGACTCCTGCAATGTAGAGTTTTAAGGACTGCCTGTTTAATAGTGGCTTGGAGCCTATGCGCACGATTGGTGATATTTTCACTTGGTTTAACAAAAGATCTCATGATCCGGTTTATAAACGGCTTGATCGAATGGTTGCTAATTCAGCTTGGTTTAATATCTACACTGAGGGTAATGTCTTTGTCAAGCATCGTGGCATCATGGATCATAACCCTTTACTCTTCGAGGAACCAATACAGCTTCAAAAATTTGGTAAGCCTTTTCAATTTTTTAACTTCATGATTGAGATTCCTGGTTTTTTGGACTTGGTTTCCACTGCTTGGTCTATACACTGTACTGGTTCTCCTATTGCTCAATTTAGTGCAAGACTCAAGCACACTAAGTTATTGCTTCGTAAATTTAATAAGGATCATGGCAACATCCATAGCAATGTGCAAACTGCTCGTGTAAATCTGGAACACTTGCAAGCTTTCTTGAGCTCCTCTGTTGATAGTGATAAACTTAATGAATAAAAGAATTTAATTTCCAATCTTAATTTGGCCCTTGCCCAAGAGGAATCTCTCTTGAAGCAAAAGGCTAGGGTCAAGTGGTTACAACTTGGTGACAACAACAACTCTTTCTTCCATAAAAAATGTAAGGTTAACTGGAATCGAGGTAAAATTTTATCTCTTCAAAATACTGATGGCAACTTGGTCTATGGCCAAGAACCCTGTGCTTCTGTGGCAGTGCAATACTTCACTCAACTTTTGGGAGCTCCGGCTAATTCTGATAGCATTGATCTCTCTTCAGTTAACTGCAAAGAAATTAACGATGCTCAATCCCGACTCCTGGTGGCTTCAGTGACTGATACCATCATCTTTGACACTATTAAGAGTATGAAGAAGAACAAGGCCCCTGGTCCTGATGGGGTTAATGCAGAGTTCTTCCTTGCTACTTGGCACATAACTGGTACGAGTTTTTGTGCTGCAGTTCGATATTTCTTTGACCATGGTTCGATGCCCTCGGGGGTAAATTCAACCTTTATTTCTCTAATTCCTAAAGTGGTGGCTCCAACTAGAATGCAAGACTTCAGGCCTATATCTTTATGTTCAGTTCTTTACAAACGTATTTCAAAGATTTTGTCCTCAAGGCTCAAGAAAGTCATGCCTACCTTAGTGGATATTTCTCAATCCGCCTTCATTCCGGGTCGATCTATATCTGATAATATTCTTCTTGCCCAGGAGCTGTTTAGGGGGTACGAGAGAGAAACTGGAGTGCCTAAGTGTGCTCTAAAGATTGACTTGTATAAGGCGTTCGATTCCATCCATTGGAACTTTATCATAGCTGTTTTGGAAAGAATGAGGTTTCCTGGGGTTATGATTGGTTGGATAAAGGCTTGCATTTGTTCTACATGGTTCTCCATTAAGCTAAATGGGATTGTTCATGGTTACTTTAAGGGTACCACGGGCCTTCGCCAGGGAGACCCTATGTCTCCTTATATCTTCGCATTGTGCATGAACATTTTATCTTGCATTCTCAACAATACTCCCGCGGACTTCAAATATCACTGGCGTTGCAAGGAGCTCAAAATCAACCATCTCTTCTTTGCTGATTACGTTCTATGTTTCTCCCGTGGTTCGAAGCAATCTGTTCAGCATATTTTGAATTCGATTAATACTTTCTCAGGTTGGAGTGGGTTGGCTCCAAGTATTTCAAAAAGTACCGGGTTCTTGTGTAACTGTGATGATGGTTTCTCTACCTGGTTTGACACATTATCTATCCCTAGAGGTACTTTTCCTGTTAGATTTCTTGGGGTGCCTCTAATTTCCTCCCAACTTTGTGTTAATGATTGCATGCCTCTCATTGATCGAATTACTTCTAGATTGCACTCTTGGGCCACTCTTTTGCTATCGCTTTCAGGTAGAGTAATGCTTATCAGGTCGGTTGTGCATGCTATTGAAGCCTTCTGGGGTAATCATTTCCTCTTGCCTGCCTCCATCCATCATACCATCCAATCTATGCTTACCATATTCTTATGGAAAGGTAACATTAACCATAAAGGTGGTGCAAAGGTTGCTTGGACTTCTATTTGTCTCCCTAGGGAAGAAGGGGGCTTGGACCTCAAAAACATGATTGATTGGAACCGTGCTCAAATCATCCACCACCTGATCAAAGTGGTAACTAAATCCAGCTCTCTTTGGGCTAGGTGGGTGAATGCGACAATGTTGAAGAACAAATCCTTTTGGACCGTAAAAATCCCAACAGATTGCTCCAGGGATTTGGAGGAAAGTTTTGAAATTACGAAGGGTTGCTCTCCAGTTTATCACCTATTCTATTGGCTCGGGAAATGATATTTCTTTATGGTTTGATCCCTGGTGGGGGGCGTTTTCCTAGCGAACTCTTATACCTCTACTATCATCTCTCAGTATGGTTTGCATCATAGTGCTATGCTGAGTAGTGTTATTCACTTGGGTGCTTGGAGGCTCCCGAGGCCAAATTCCAGGCATCACCACTTGGATCCTTTGCTTGTTCATTGGCTCGAGACTTTCAATTACCCAGCCATTGCTCCTAATGGGACAGATTCTATGCTTTGGGATGGCTTCGATGCAATCAAGATTAAGACTTGGCATATTTGGAATTCTATCAGAAACAGGCGTGAGCTTGTGCCATGGTCTAAAGCAGTATGACATCGCCTTCGTGTTGCTCGATATGCCCACCACCAGTGGCTCATATGTCATGGAAGACTCAACACTTTGTCTAGATTGCACAGGTTTGGCATTGTTGACTCTCAGCAGTGCTTTCTCTGTATTGGTGGTAGGGAGACAATCTCGCACCTTTTTGTTCATTGCACTTATAGTAAATGGATTTTGTCTCGGATTCTTGCTATGCTAGGCCTCTCGATTGCTGGAGACACTTGGCTATCTCTGCTTAACTCTTTGATTGATCTCCAGGACTCTTCCAGGAGCGTCCTTGCCTTGTGCATGGTTCAAATATTATGCTATCATATTTGGAGGGAGCGTAATACGCGCGCACAACAAGGGAGTCTTTGGTCCATCTAAGCTCTTGCATGGGATTCTGGTTGACTTGGTGGCTAGGCTGCAAAGTTCAGTTTGGTTCAACAACCTAGCTTGTAATAGGCCTGATTTACATTCCTGTATATCTTGTATTGCTCTGTAGCTTGTAGCTTGTTTTTTGTTGTTGTTTGCTTTTTGGCTTTCTATCTCCAATCTTTCGCTTTAGATTGGCTATAGATAGCTCCCTCTCTATGGCCTGTCATAGAGCATAGGGTAGATCCCTGTTGTTCCCTGGTCCTTTGTTGATATATACTTAATTTAGCAAAAAAAAAAAATTATTCCCCGTAATTATTATTTTGGGGCTTAATTATTGTAATTTAGGGATAAAAACACCCTTATTTGATTTTTGGGGTATTTATTTTCTGTTAATATAAATACCAGATTTTGTTTATTTTATTTTCAGAATTAACAGAAAAATAGTAAAAAAAAAAAATCAGAAAATCCAGAAATTCAATTTGGGGGTTAGGGTTTGTTCTTGAACAAAATCAAGAACAAAATCAATCGATTGAAGGTGTTATAGTGATCCGCTGTTTGTGTGCTATATATCGAATTAAAGCCCGTGAATAGGCCGATCTTTTGACACCAACAACTCGTTCTAAGGTGTAGTAATTAGCAAAAATGATGTTCGTCATTTTTGTTATTTTAATTCAAATTGATTGATGATTTTGGGACTGTTTTGATTATTTTTGATGCTAAGAACATGCTTACCTTATTAATTCGAGTCTGTACATATGATATATATTCGTGTTTGTGTTTTGGTTCGATGTCCTCGGAGTTCGTAGCCACCGATCGTATTTTTCACGATTCTGGCTTGTAGGGAGATGTTTTGATCTTGCAGAACTGTTAATAATCTGTAGATAGCGATGCTTATGGATTTATGTTGATTGAGATCGAGTTTTAGATCAAAAATTGTGTTCGTCGGAAGTATCCCTTATTCGCCGGCGAACTTTGCTTTGACCGGATTCCCCGTTCGAAATCGTGTTTGATTGCTGAGATTATTGATGTCGTGGAATTCTGGGTTTGCAAAGGAGTTTGTAGGTGCAAAAAACAGGCGAAACAGGTGGATTTTGGGCCGAGAATGAACCTCGGCCGGAGTTTGAAGTCCGCCGGCCGGTTTCTGGGTTTTCCAGATTCTGGTGGCTGTTCTTCAGTTTCCGGCGAGGCTCCCCCCCAAACCCCCGCCTGTTGATCTGTCTTTGCCTAATTCGTTTCTACAAAACCATTTCTGATATTCTTTTTGTTTTTAATTAAAAAAAATTCATTTCTTTTTTTTCCCAAAAATCAATTACTTTATTTTAAAAATCATTTACTTATATTTTTAAATTCTAAAAAATTATTTTCTTAATTATTTTAAATTTCTAAAATTATTTTCTTTTATTATTTTCCAAAAGTACAATTTGATTTAATTATTTATAATTCAGTTTAGTTAATTATTTATGAATTTAATTAATTGATTAAAAATCAATTAATCAATTAATTTTATTTATAAATAGTTAAATAAATGTAAATTATTTATAATTATTTCAAATAATTTCTAAAAATTATTTTTAGGCTTTTAAAAATTATATTTTGGTATTTAAAAATCAATTAATACTATTATTAATTGATTTAATTCCATTTATTTCTTATTTTATTCATAATAATTAAACCGTTCGTCCGTTTAATACGAAACGAACGCGTATAGACTCAGAAAAACATTACGCTTTCAATAAAAATACTTTTGAGCCCTAATTTCTTTTGTATTGGAATGTCATTTGATTTGAGTATCAATTTGAGTCAGTATTTGATCGGTAAATGCTAATATTGATCTGATTTTCATTCTAAACGCACTAAGACATATCTTTTAATGATCCGACTTATGTGTTATATGAGATATGTGATTACGTGTTATATGAATACCATGATTACATGCTATGTGATATGCATGCTATCTGTTTACAGTTTTAAAATGCCATGATTAATTATAAACGATTGGGTAGATGTCAAGACGTATAGTTACGTCGATTAAGTTTGGTTCTGTCGGTTAAGATAGTTCTTTTGTTTATAGAATCGAGTAGCAAGGAGTGTGGTCAAGTGTTAGCCGGAGATAGTAGCCAGCAACTATAGGCAAAGTTATAGTAAAGAGGTTATCGAGCATACCAGGCAAGTACCCTAACTTCACTTATCGTTCAAGTGACGTTTATTTCGAAGCATACTATACAATTATTTATGTCATCCCTTATCATTTAAGTGATATTGACTCTGAATTTATTCTTTCAATTTCTCTACTCTTCTAAGTTCAGAATAGTTAAATATTTTTACATTTCTCTATAACTTACTCTATACAGTGAAGCTTTGAATTAAGATTAGTGAATAACTAATTGTTCTGGTTATTTCGCCATTGGTTGTTGAGAAAACTCCGGACCATGAGAAATGGGGAGTTATGTGGTTAAGGATGTCATTTGATTCGACTCCTTTGACGGAAAATTGTTTTTTATGGGTTGGATGGTTGCGTAAGAGGCCGTGGCGGCGGTCCAGCGTGAGCTATGTGTTATACAGGATATAACACCTTTCTAGGCCAATATGTGCCTTGGGTACCTTTTGTTTAGTTGTATATGCTTCAGCATACCGGTGTTGCTCCGCAGCTGATCACCGGCGGCAACATACCGTCGTTTGAGGATTCCAATCCCAAAACAAAATATTTTGCAAATGTTGTTTGTTAACCAATATATATCAGTTTTGATATTGTTCAGGTATTGTGGTTTGGTTTTGTTCATCAGAAATATTGTTGTTGTTGTTCAAAATTATAAGCTATTTACTGCTTGCTGAGCATTTCTTTCGCTAATACTTATTTTATGTCCTGATTCTTTCAGCTAAGCCAGGGCAAGCTTGAGTTCCAGGTTTGACTAGAAGTTGTGTGCTTGTAGATAGTTTGGTGTGTTTCCAGGAAGACAATTTGGGACGCTTAACTAGTCTAGAGGTTTGTAATAAAATTTGAATAAATTGTAAAACTAATTAGACTTACGGTTTGTAATAACACTTGGGTTGTTTTGGTCCCTGTTTCATACTATAACCTGTGATCGATCCTATGCAGGTAAAAGGGGTCATATTTATTATATTATTTTGCTGTGATTATTTTATTATAGTTTATTGGCTAGTGACCCCCAAATCTAGACCCCGGGTTTGGAGGACGTCACAAAGATAGGAGATATCGACAAATCATTTTTTCACTAGAGTCCTCAGAGTTACCGACAAGTCAACATTCATTAGAGAACTTTGAGTTATCGATAAGTCAAATTCCACTAGAGAACTCAGAGATATCGATAAGTCAAAATTCACTAGAGAACTCTAATATGTCGACAAGTCAAAATTTGACTAGAGAACTCTGAGATATCGACAAGTTCAGAAGCCACTAGAGAACTCAGAGATATCAATAAGTTAATTGAAGATATGAAGACTAGAGATCTCGACAAGCCAAATTCTCTTATAGAGAACTGGGAGACCTCTACAAGCCAAATTAACTATAGAGTACTAGAGATCTCGGTAAGCCAATATACTTATCGAGATGTCAAGTTCTCTATAGACCAAACTGGAGATCTCGAGGTAAAATCTCAAAGTACAAAATTGCAGATCAGTTTAATATCCAAGATTAACAATCAACAAATAATCCAAACAGTTGGATTGACAAGTCTACAAAAAGCAGCTTGAAGGATGTGCAAGATCAATGGTGAAGATTGACTGACAAAGATAGATCAAAGTAAACACATGATGCTAAGATATGCTAAGCCAGAAATAGAAGATACACTTTTCTATAAATGGAAATGACAAGTGATTGTTTGCAAAAGCTAGTAGCATGTCTTATTGTACACTGTGTACACCAACAGTTAACTAAATTATAAAGTTAACACTGGTCCTGTAGTTAAAAAGAACAACTTAATAGAAAATCTTGTAACTCTCTCAAGAAGAAGCTAAGCTCTTTATCAACAAAGAGCCTAGAAATTTTGTAGCAAAACATTCTTAATTTTAATATAAAATTAAGTGAGTTTTGAAGATCTGTGTTCTCTATTCTTGCAAATTTAATTTCTTCTTGAACACACTTTCACTACAAGATTTAATTTAATTTGTTCAACCACAAAAGATTTAAGACAAGCTTAAAAATAGTAAAACACATTCACCCCTCCTCTGTGTGTTATTCATTTCCCAACAAGTGGTATCAGAGCCAAATCTGAAAGTAAACAGATTCAAGATCTTGGAAGAATGAATACATAGAAAATCAGTAGCATCAAAATTCCTACCTTTGACAAAGCTAACTACACTCTTTGGAAAAAGAAAATGCTGCTATTTATCAGGATGGCCAATCCACTCTATATTCAGATTCTCAAAAATGGGCCCTTCACTCCTATGGTTAGAGTTGAAGAATCCACATATGGTGTTATGGTCATTCCAGCTCATTATGCTCCAAAAGACCCTTCTAAGTATACTGAGCCTAAAAAGGAGAAAGTTTCCCTGGATAGTGGCTTGCAATTGATATTGATTGAGTCACTTGACAATGTGATGTACAACAATATTGTCAATTATGACACTGCCAAGAAAATATGGGAAAAGATTGAAATACTCTGTGAGGTAACTGAGGAAGTTATATCTAATCAAAGAAGGATACTGATTTCACAGTATGAGGGTTTCATGTCCAATCCAAAGGAAAGTATAACAGATGTGTTTGAAAGGTTCAACAAGCTGATAAATGACTTGCAGCCCCATGAAAAATACTATGAAGCTGAAGAGGTGAACTTGAAGTTCATGCTTACTCTCCCTGATCATTTGGAATAGAAAATCTCAGCAATTAGGGAAGGGAGAGACTTGAGCAGAATAACACTGGAAGTTCTATATAGAATTCTCAAAACATATGAACTAGAAATGATTCAAAGGAAATCATTGAGATCTGGTCAAGGACATGTTGTAGATGGCTCAAGTTCTTTAATTGTCAATGAAAGCCAAATATCAAATGATGAACCAAGATCTCAAACTCCAGTTGCCTTTACAATTGAGCAAAGTGAAAGGTTTTTAGCACATAAACGCAACGAAAATGTAAATTTAAATCTTAAAAAAAAACGAAACCCTCCGCAGGATCCTTGCGAAAAATAATATTTAATTTGTAGTTTAGTATGTTTACCTTAAGAAGCTTTACGTTAATGGAAATATGGAGGTCTTTAATAGCGATCCAAGAACGATGAACGGAAATCTCTAGCAGCTGCTCCTCAAGTGTGAAGCACTCCACCGGTATCCACCAAGAGTACAATGTGATGGAGGAGGAAGAGGTTGAGAGAATTAGTTGTCTCCCTCTTGTTCTACTTTAGAATTAGGATTAATTATTTGGGTTTTGGCAAATAGGGTTTATAATAGTATATTTATAGGCAAAATTTCCAGCTGAAAATTTTCCATAAAATATTATTATTATTAACCCTTCAATTGATTATTCTTATTAACCAATTAATTAATAATTAAAATACCTTTTAATCATTAATCCCTTTTCTAAACACTTTAGAAAAATTAATTCTCTCACTTGATTTAATTTCCAAAATTAAATTCTTAATTAATAATATTAAGAATTAATTAAATCTCATTTAATCAATTATTAAATCTGCTAATTAATTATTTATTTCACAAATAAATAATTACCATCCATTATTAATTAATTCCTCCACCATTAAATCATTCTCTTTTATGGTGTGACCCTGTAGGTTCAATATTAAGCCGGTAGTAGAAATAAATAATAATAAAACTATTTTATCATTATTTATATAAATTCTCTAATTCATTAAATATGGTTAATTAATAAATTAATCATATTTATTCTACATCGTGAGGGATACTTCTCAGTATATCGCGACTATCCGGATAATATGAATTCACTGCTTAGAATACCAAGAACCTATTCAGTGAGTAGTTACCGTACAATCAATTCCTTCTACCCTGCAATGTCATGATTAAATACAAGGCATGGAACTTGTGTCAAGCCTATCTTATTTAATCATTTGCTTTCCCATTCACTATGCTTAGTTCTATTTAATGTAAATTAGAAACTCCTTTCTAATTTCATTCACTCTGGCCAGAGATTCCTAAAATAGCATAAGTGGATTAGCATTGAACATTCTCTTCCTTCACTGGAAGGGGTAGATCCTTTATTGATCATACACTATCTTCGTGTACAAATTCCTATACCCAGTAGAGCCCTTATAATTGTCCCTGGAGACTAAGAACTAAACCAAAGCATAGTTCAGTGTACACAAGATGACTATGATGACTTCAAGTCTAAGGATACTTGTACAACTATCACTATGTGAACAACTGCTGACACGTGAGTGAACTCCATCAGTTGTTCAGCTGTGTGAGTCATGATCAGTGAACTTATTCTATAATAAGCACCTACATACTAGCTATAGTGTCACCACACAAATGTCTATGAGAATAGACATCCTTCATAATGAAGCAAGTATAGTATGTACCGATCTTTGCGGATTACTAAACACCAGTTAGTAATCCTACGAACAAGAAATATTTAAGTTTAGAGTTATCATCTTTTAGGTCTCATTATTATGATCTCATCATAATCTATAAAAAGCTTTACTTTAAACTATGGTATATCTTATTTAAACACTTAAATAGATAAAGCCCGCAATAAAACCAAAATAAGTCTTTTATTAATATCAATGAAATCAAAACAGATTACATAAAAGTTATTCCTAAATCCTCATACATGATTTGACTTAGGATACATCTCTTTCAATCTCCCACTTGTACTAAAACCAATCACTCTGGTATCTAATACCCATCTTGTCTTTATGACGATCAAAGTGACTTTGAGAAAGTGGCTTTGTGAGTGGGTCTGCTACGTTGTTATGTGTGTCAACTCTCTTGACATCTCCTCTTTCAATACAATACAAGAAATGTTACCGCACTCCCACTAACTTTTTTGTAGACACACGGTTCATCTATGTTTTCGATAAAACCAAACTCTTTGATTGTCTCATCAAAACAGATGTTCCATCTACGATAAGCTTGCTTTAAACCATATATGGTTCGCAGCAGCTTACATACTAGCTGTTCATTTCCCTTGGAAAGAAAACCCTCTGGTTGTGTCATATACCCTTCCTCTTCAAGTTTCCCATTGAGGAAGGCCGTTTTCGCGTCCACTTTCCAGATCTCATAGTCGTAGTAAGCAGCAATTGCAAGCAAAATCCGAATTGATTTTAACAGGGCTACAGGCAAAAAATTTTCATCAAAGTCAATCCCTTGCCTTTGTCTGAATCCTTTTGCCACGAGCCTGGCCTTATAGGTCTCCACCTTCCCATCTGCTCCAATCTTTCTTTTGTATACCCACTTGCACCCAATAGGCTTAACACCTTCAGGCGCCTCAACTAGAGTCCATACTTGGTTGGTATACATAGATTCCATTTCGGATTTCATGGCACTATGCCATTTCTCTGAGTCAATACTACTCATAGCCTCATTATAGGTCACAGGGTCGTCATCATCAATGATTGACAACTCATTGTCATTCTCAATGACAAGGCCATAATACCTCTCAGGTTGGAGAGACACTCTCCCTAACCTACGAATGGGCTGTTCCACAGAAGGTTGTTCAGTCTGAAAAGGTGTTTTCACTTGATCCGTAGTAGTTTGTACTTCTTGAACTTCATCAAGTTCAATTTTGCTCCCACTGTTTCCTTCAAGGATAAACTGCTTTTCCAAGAAGGTAGCATGTCTGGAGACAAACACCCGATGATCGGTGTAAAAGTAATACCCTAAAGTCTCTTTAGGATATCCCACAAAATTACATTTTACAGATCGAGATTCCAGCTTATCTGGGTCAACTTTCTTGACATAAGCTGGACATCCCCAAATCTTAACGTATTTAAGACTCGGTTTCCTTTCTTTCCATATCTCATATGGAGTTTGAGGAACAGATTTGGAAGGCACCTTATTCAGTAAAGATGCTGAGATTTCCAATGCATAACCCCACAGGAATACTGGAAGATTCGCATAACTCATCATGGACCGAACCATGTATAATAAAGTTCGATTTCTCCTTTCAGATACCCCATTCAACTGTGGAGTATATGGAGGAGTCCACTGGGAGACTATACCATTTTCTTTGAGATAAGCTAGAAACTCTCCATTCAAGTATTCACCACCTCGATCTGATCAAAGAGTTATAATACTATGTTTGGTTTGTTTCTCCACTTCACACTTATATTCTTTGAACTTTTCATAGGCTTCGGACTTGTGTTTCATCAAATACACATATCTGAATCTAGATCGATCATCTATAAAACCAATGAAGTATGAAAATCCACCCATGGCTTGCATAGACATTGGTCCACATACATCTGTGTGTACCAATCCTAGCAAATCTGCAGCCCTCTCTCCATGTCCACTAAATGGAGATTTGGTTATTGTACCCAATAGACAAGACTCGCATGTAGGATATCATTTAAAATCAACGGGGTCAAATAACCTTTCCTTATGCAATGTCCGCAGTCTATTTTCACTAATATGACCAAGTCCGCAGTGCCACAAGAAAGTGAGATTTTTATCATCCCTTTTTCTTTTATTAGTATGTTCAATATGTAGTAAATTATGCTCTACGTCACATACATACAGACCATTGTTTAAAATACCACTTGTATAAAGAACGTTATCTCTAAGAATTGAACATTTATTATTCTGAATAACAAACGAGAATCCAGCCAAGTCTAACATGGAATCCAAATAATATTCCTCACAATCGAGGGAACAAATAACAATTATTTAGAACAATAATCTTGCCCGTAGGCATATGTAAATGAAATGATCCTACAGCTTCAACAGCAACTCTTGCTCCATTTCCCATCCGTAGAATCACCTCCTCTTCTTCAAGAGTCCTACTTCTCCTTAGTCCCTGCAACGAATTGTAAATATAAGAACCACAGGCGGTATCTAATACCCAAGTAGAAATTTGACTTAGTGACATATTAACTTCGATCATGAACATACCTGAATCAGAAGCGGTAGTCTCACTACCCTTCTTCTTCTTCAATTCTGCAAGGTAAACCTTGCAGTTCCTCTTCCAGTGCCCCATCTTGTTACAGTGAAAGCAAACAGCTTTGCTCTTGGGGTCTTCAGCTTTTGGTGGAACCGGCTTTTCTCACCTACTTTCTTCTTCTTGGAAGGGTTCTTCTTCCTTTTTTTAGGATTGGAACCTTCACCAATTAGAAGAACAGAACTCTTCTTAGGGGGAAAATTTGATTCCGCAGTCTTCAACATGTTGTGGAGTTCAGGCAGGCTGACATCCAGCTTATTCATCTGAAAGTTCACAACAAACTGCGAGAACGAACTCGGAAGTGATTGCAAGACCAAGTCTTGGCTCAACTCCCCATCCATGGCAAAACCAAGTTGTCCAAGACGTTCAATCAAATTGATCATCTTAAGTACATGGTCATTCACAGATGATCCCTCAGACATCCTACAACCGAACAGCTCCTTTGATATCTCATATCGAGCTGTCCTCCCTGCCACATCATACAACTCTTGTAGATGCATAAGGATAGTGTGAGCATCCATATGCTCATGTTGCTTCTGTAGCTCAATGTACATGGAAGCTAGCATGATGCATTGAGCAACATTTGCATCATCTATGCACTTACGATACACAACATGTTCATCATTATGTGCATCGCTAGCAGGTTCAGTAGGCTTAGGTGAGTCAAGCACATATTCCAGCTTCTCAACCCTGAGAACAATTCTCAAGTTTCGAAGCCAGTCAGCAAAATTAGGACCAGTCAACTTGTGAGCATCTAGTATACTCCGGAGTGATAGTGCAGAAGACATAACGAATATAATAAATCTGTAAATGATGAACACATAACAACACTGAGCAAATATTCAATTTCATTTCAAGACACTATATGAATTGGGTCTTTATTTATAAGTGGCTCCCACTAGTTTATCTAATTTATACAACCCCTAAGTGAAAATTAAGCATTCATAATGCTAGTGGGATAGGGATCCTACATTCCATCACACAACCTCGGCTGTAGCACGAAACGTCATATGATGTTCAATAGGCAGACAACTCTTGTCAATTACATCTTATGTTATTCCCTAATAAAATTTTAGCCTCTTGAATAATTGAGTCATGGCTGTAGCACGACAAACTCAATATTCTAAGTCAAGTCTAACCCAACATTTCGTACAATTGAATCAGTCTCCAACGGCCCACGACTGTAGCACATAACGACCTTTATATTCTAATTCAATGTACACATCTCTATATAATAGACAAGTATTTTTTATTTCGAAATCAAAGCCCTCGGCCGTAGCACGAAACGACAATGATTTAAAAATAAGAACCACTTTCTACCATGTTAGAAGGCTATGACCGACACAAACCCGTTGTGTCATTGGCCAATTACTACTTGATGTTATTAAATTTTAGAGGGATTATATTATGTTACAATCATAATCATATTATAAAGAGATTCTTCTGTTTAAATTAAATATTTCAAATCAATAATCGATAATCAGATGATTTCCTAGATCGGGGGAGCATTGTCAAGAGGCGTCACTTAATACCCCTTTCTTACAGATAGAAATCTGCTTTTGACAGAATCATCCTTTCTCTCAATATTGAAAATTCATATTTAATTACGTGTTTCATAAACACAAGAATCTCATGATTATATTCATAATATTATTGTTAAGGCAAGAAATGATTCCTATTCTAGATTTTCTAGAGCACGCCTTATATTGATTTAAGCTTACCTAAATCTATCATCGCATGGTAAACATAGGCATATATCTCATATATAAAATTAAATAAACAAGTAAATGTAAAGTGCAATAAAGTAAATGTGTTTGGTTATGGCCCCATCCTTGATAAAGATCAAGGTCAATCTAATATGGTGATGGAAATAAATACAACTACTTATTACATTAGTCTTCTTCTTTGTTTAGACTTCTTGTATGCCTCGTCTTCTTCTTTGTATCACCTCCATTGGATAGCCTTCTTGAGTCTTCAATTACATTACATAGATTGAAAGTAAAACTAATCTAATGAACTTATAAGAATAACTCGAGTTACATTCAAGATTTATGATTACAAAGATTGACGACATGCAAGTCGTATTTAAAACCAAAACCAAAACCATTACACTAAGGTCGAAAGGCCATAACCATCCACCATGCTCATACAACACATAAAAGCATGTTAAAACACATAATCTGATCTTAACATATCATATTATCCATGATCTAATCATAAAAAAATGACAAAATCAGAAAAATCAGAATCAAATTAGAAAAACAAGAATCACTGTTTATGGGCAGTAAACAACGTCAAACGCCTTACAGACGAGTCGTTGATAGCTGTAGCTATCAGTTTTGTTCGACGCTCGTTTACCTATGGAATAGGGTATTCGTTTGCGTAAATAGGATACCAGACCCAGATTTCAACAAATCTGCAGCAGCCAATTCAGAATCTGTATCTAATATGATTCTCATAATTAGAACAAACAAAAATCATGTATATATCAGTATATATACAGATTACATAATCATCATATGATTATACAACTCACATGAATATCATATATTCAAAACCATACATATATAAGCATATTATCCCAACATCAAATCATGGCGAATCACGTACAAGCTCATATATCGAAAACAGTTAAACACATAAACGAATTAAAAACTTTTCGCAAGTAGCTCTGATGCCATTGAAGGGTTTTTAGCATATAAATGCAACGAAAACGTAAATTTAAATCTTAAAAAAACCGAAACCCTCCGCAGGATCCATGCGAAAAATAATATTTAATTCGTAGTTTAGTATGTTTACCTTAAGAAGCTTTACGTTAATGGATAGATGGAGGTCTTTAATAGCGATCCAAGAACGATGAACGGAAATCCCTAGCAGCTGCTCCTCAAGTGTGAAGCACTCCACCGGTATCCACCAAGAGTACAATGTGATGGAGGAGGAAGAGGTTGAGAGAATTAGTTGCCTCCCTCTTGTTCTACTTTAGAATTAGGATTAATTATTTGGGTTTTGGCAAATAGGGTTTATAATAGTATATTTATAGGCAAAATTTTCAGCTAAAAATTTTCCATAAAATATTATTATTATTAACCCTTTAATTGATTATTCTTATTAACCAATTAACTAATAATTAAAACACCTTTTAATCATTAATCCCTTTTCTAAACACTTTAGAAAAAATAATTCTCTCACTTGATTTAATTTTCAAAATTAAATTCTTAATTAATAATATTAAGAATTAATTAAATCTCATTTAATCAATTATTAAATCTGCTAATTAATTATTCATTTCACAAATAAATAATTACCAGCCATTATTAATTAATTCCTCCACCATTAAATCATTCTCTTTTATGGTGTGACCCTGTAGGTTCAATATTAAGCTGGTAGTAGAAATAAATAATAGTAAAACTATTTTATCATTATTTATATAAATTCTCTAATTCATTAAATATGATTAATTAATAAATTAATCATATTTATTCTACATCGTGAGGGATACTTCTCAGCATATCGCGACTATTCGGATAATACGAATTCACTGCTTAGAATACCAAGAACCTATTCAGTGAGTAATTACCGTACAATCAATTCCTTCTACCCTGCAATGTCACGATTAAATACAAGGCATGGAACTTGTGTCAAGCCTATCTTATTTAATCATTTGCTTTCCCATTCACTATGCTTAGTTCTATTTAATGTAAATTAGAAACTCCTTTCTAATTTCATTCACTCTGGCCAGAGATTCCTGAACTAGCATAAGTGGATCAGCATTGAACATTCTCTTCCTTCACTGGAAGGGGTAGATCCTTTATTGATCATACACTATCTTCGTGTACAAATTCCTATACCCAGTAGAGCCCTTATAATTGTCCCTGGAGACTAAGAACTAAACCAAAGCATAGTTCAGTGTACACAAGATGACTATGATGACCTCAAGTCTAAGGATACTTGTACAACTATCACTATGTGAAGAATTGCTGACACGTGAGTGAACTCCATCAGTTGTTCAGCTGTGTGAGTCATGTTCAGTGAACTTATTCTATAATAAGCACCTACATACTAGCTATAGTGTCACCACACAAATGTCTATGAGAATAGACATCCTTCATACTGAAGCAAGCATAGTATGTACCGATCTTTGCGGATTACTAATTACCAGTTAGTAATCCTATGACCATGAAATATTTAAGTTTAGAGTTATCATCTTTTAGGTCTCATTATTATGATCTCATCATAATCCATAAAAAGCTTTATGCTAAACTATGGTATATCTTATTTAAACACTTAAATAGATAAAGCCCGCAATAAAACCAAAAAAAAGTCTTTTATTAATATCAATGAAATCAAAACAGATTACATAAAAGTTATTCTTAAATCCTCATACATGATTGGACTTAGGATACATCTCTTTCACAAAGAACAAATGATTCACAGGAACATGTCATTATGGAATTGGAAGAAGATGAGTTCTACACTCTTGATGAACTAGATGACCTAGATCAGTCAATGGCCTATTTGGTTAGAAAATTCTCTGACATTAGATTAAAGAAGCCAAGACACTTCAATTGTAAAAGACAGTCTTTCAACAAAGACAGTAGCTGGAAAGGAAAAGGGAAGTACACTTCTGACAGCAAGAATGGTTACAAAACTGGATCTGTTGACAGATCTAAGATAAGGTGCTTCAACTGTGATGAACTAGGCCATTTTGCTACAGAATGCAGGAAACCCAAGAAAGCAAAGAAAGACAAAGCTTATCTTGAACTAGAAGCAAAGTATGAAGCTCTTCTGAAGAAACAGCAAAACAAAGCTTATATTACAGAGGGAAAAAATTGGGATGACTCTAAAAATGATGAAGATGAAGAATTTGGAAATTATGCACTCATGGCCTTGGAGCAAGGAGAATCATCCTCATCTAAATCATATGTACCAACTCTTACCACCATTGATTTAAATGTGAGTCAATATAAGAAAACTGTAGAGAAGATGAGCACAACAATATTTCACATTCACACAAGCATGGTTGCTGCTAATGAAGAAGTGAGCAGACTGACAAAGATAAATGAGAAGCTTGAAAGTGAGAAGCAAGAAACTGAATTGTCGGTGGTGGAGCTTGAAGCTGTAAAACATGAGAATACTTAACTCAAGAACAAGCTCAAGTGTGCAAATGAAATTGAAGCAGTGCTAAGGCAGAAGCTTGAAAAGAATGAGGTGAAGTTGAAGTCTTTCAAAAATACATCTAAGTTAGTTGGGCAATACCATAAGAAAAACAAACAATGTGCAAATATTGCTATTGGTCTTGACTATGATGCCTTGAACATCAAGAAGAAAGAGATAAGTGACAAAGGAAAAGCAACAGTTAATGAAAATGTTCCAGCTATGCTGAAAAAGGTTGTATCACCCATGTTCAAGGCATGTGAAGTCAACTTCAGTGAAGAAGAATTGATTATCAAGCAAGAAATTGCTGATGAGGACAAAGAAAAGAAAACTGCAGAATTAACTCAGTCTTCCAATACTGAAGAGAAGCTCATGGACAAACAAAGTCCCAAGACACCTGTTAAAGAAACCAAAACTGAAGATGTAAGAAAGAAAAAGAAAAATTGAAATGGGAAAATAGGGATAAATAAAAGCAACAATTTTTCTTATATTACAGATGCTCTAAGAAAGAAATGTGAAAAATGTGGCTCTGTGAATCACCTAACTCACCTTTGTAAAAAGGCAGTTAGTAAGCCAACTGAAGGAGCCTGCAAATATAATGAAGCAAATAAAATAATCCCTACTCCTTCTGTGACAAGTTTGACTATATTCCTTGTAACTTAAAAGTGATGAAAAGTTATCACAAACTGAGAGTAGACCTCAAAGAAACAAAAATTGGGTCTACAACAGAAAGGGAAAATGCTCAACAGTCAATGAACTCTATTTTACCTAAAACTACTCATTCTACTTCTGTTAAATCAGTTAACAAGAAGAAAGTACCCAACACTCCTTGGGTTGCTAAATACACTTAAAACTCATTGTATGCAGGGCAAAGTGAAGAAAGTCATCTGGATCATAGACAGTGGATGTTCCAGGCATATGATAGGTGATAAAGCCCTGCTATCACAGTTTGAGGAGAAAGCTGGCCCTTTGGTGACCTTTAGAGACAACAACAAAGGATTCACAATGGGATATGAGAAAGCTGATCTTGAAGTGAATCTTCTCAGTGTTAGCTAATTTGTAGATAAAGGCTTTGAAGTTTTATTCAACAAAGAAGAAAGCACTTTTTTCAGCAAGAAAACTGGTGAAGTTACTTTGAAAGGAGCAAGGAAAGGGAGCTTATTTGTTGTATACTTGGACTCAACAAATAAGGATGTAATTTGTTGCTTCTACACCAAGGCATCAGAAGAACAAAGCAAGCTATGGCATAAGAAATTGTCTCACTTGAATTTCAAGATAATTAACACCTTAGTCAAAAAGGAGTTAGTAAGAGATATTCCTAAACTGGAGTTTGCTCAAGTTGAAGTCTGTGAAGCTTGTCAGAAAGGAAAAATGTAAAGATCAAGTCACAAGTCAAAAACTGTGAATTCTATAAGTGCACCATTGTAACTTATTCACATGGACTTGTTTGGGCCAGTAAATATCTTATCAAATTCAAGAAATAAATATGCACTTGTGATGGTGGATGATTTCTCAAGATCCACTTGGGTAGAGTTCATGCACTCTAAAATGAAACTCCACACATCATAATTGAGCACATCAAGAAGATAGAAAAACAGGTTGAAGATCACAATTGTGTAAAAAGATTGAGAATTGATAATGGAACAGAATTCAGAAATGCAACATTGAGTGAATTCTGCAAAAGTAAAGGTATTGTTCAAGAATTCTCAGCTGCTAGAACACCCCAACAAAATGGAGTAGTTGAAAGAAAGAACAAAACATTAGTTGAAGCTGCTAGAACAATGCTGCAAGATGCCAAGTTACCAACAAGTTTCTGGGAAGAGGCTGTTAACACTGCATGTTACACTCAAAACATATATCTCATTAACAAGGCATATGGCAAATCACCTTACTCAATCATGTATAAAAGAAAGCCTACTGTAAAACATCTTCATGTGTTTGGAAGCAAGTGTTACATTTTGAAAGATAACTCTGAATATGTAGAAAAATTTGACTCAAAAGTCTTTGAAGCAATTTTTCTAGGATATTCATTAGAAAGAACAGCCTATAAAGTTTATGTGATAGATCAAAAGAAGATTATGGAAAGCATAGATGTGACTTTTGATGATGATAAGTGTCCATGCTCGGAATGCCATGATGATAATGAAGGTGAAGCCCTTGCATTTGAAAACCTCAACATTGATAGTGATTCTGATGGGGAAGATGAAGTTGATGCACAACAGATGACTAATGAAGAGTCTATTGGACAAAAAAATCATGAAAATGGAAGCTCATCTCAAACACCTGAATTTGATAGAACAAACTCAGGGGGAGAAAGAGAAGAAGGATCTAGCAGTCATATCAATAATGAAGAAAATAATGAAGGCACTAGTCAACAAACTCATACAAGAAAGTGGGATAGAAGTCACATTAGAAAAGCAATAATTGGTGATCCTACTGCTGGTGTGAGGAATAGAAGTGCAACTGCTAATGAGTGCCTACATGCATATTTTCTTTCTCAAGTAGAGCCTAAGAAAATTGAAGAAGCTCTACTGGATCCTGATTGGATATCTACCATGCAGGAAGAGCTGAATCAGTTTGAAAGAAACAAAGTTTGGGAACTGGTTCCTGCACCAAAGAATAGAAGTATAATTGGAACAAAATGGGTGTTCAGGAACAAGATGGATGAAAATGGTGTAGTTACCAGAAACAAAGCAAGGTTGGTTGCAAAAGGCTACTCACAAGAAGAAGGAATTGACTATGATGAAACTTTTGCTCCAGTTGCAAGACTTGAGCCAATAAGGATTTTTCTAGCATTAGCTGCACATTTAAACTTTAAAGTGTATCAAATGGATGTCAAGAGTGCCTTCCTGAATGGTGAGCTAGAAGAAGAAGTTTATGTGCAACAACCACCTGGCTTTGAAGATCTAGAATTTCCAAATTTTGTGTACAAATTACTCAAGGCTTTATATGGACTGAAATAGGCACCTAGAGTTTGGTATAATACACTGTCAGAATTCCTACTCAAACATGGCTTTACTAGAGGTACTATAGACAAGACTCTCTTCTACAAGAAACATGGATAACATCATCCACATAGATCCTAGTTCAGATCTATGTGGATGATATCATCTTTGGTTCTACAAATAAGAAGCTTTTCCAAAGATTCTCCAAGCTTATACAAAGTGAATATGAAATGAGTATGATGGGGGAACTGAGTTACTTTCTTGGACTTCAAGTCAGTCAAAGAAGTGATGGTATCTTCAACAGCCAAACTAAGTATGCCAAAGATTTATTGAAAAAGTTTGGTATGGTTGATTGTTCACCTGCATCTACACCTATGTCTACTGCAACAAAGTTGGATGAAGATAAAAAGGCCAAGAGTGTAGAAATCTCAAGCTATAGGGGGATGATTGGATCATTGCTTTATTTAACAGCAAGTAGACCATATCTATGTGCAAGATTTCAAGCCAATCCAAAAGAATCACATTTGATGGCTGTAAAGAGGATTTTCAGATATTTGAAGGGAACTCCAAACTTGGGATTATGGTATCCTAAGGGAACTGGTTTTGAAGCTGTTGGTTACACAGATGCAGATTTTGCTGGATGCAGGGTTGACAGGAAGAGTACTAGTGGAAATTGTCAATTTCTTGGACAAAGACTTGTATCCTGGTATAGCAAGAAACAACAATCTGTATCAACTTCTACAGCTGAGGCTGAATACATAGCTATAGAAAGTTGTTGTGCTCAAGTGCTTTGGATTAGAAATCAACTAATAGATTATGGCCTAGTGTTACAAAATTCCTTTCATGTGTGACAATACTAGTGCTATATCTATAGTGGCTAATCCAGTTAATCATTCTAGGACAAAGCACATTGATGTAAGGTACCATTTTATTAGAGAACATGCTACAAATGGTACCATTGAGCTCATTTTTGTTCTAATAGTAAAACAATTAGCTCACATTTTTACTAAACCTTTGGATGAAGCAACGTTCACTAGACTTGTAGGTGAAATTGGAATGCTTAATTCTTCATCCTAAGGCAAGAACTCAGCTAATGTTTTGCAGCAGATTAATTTTTAATAAATCAATCTTTATTTGATTTAAATTGGAAATTAACTGAAATATGAATTATAAATATTTCAGAAATCTATGCATATTTATTTTTCAAAATTCAAAATTGAACTTGGAATTTTTCAAATTCTAAGTAAACTGCTCAGTTGTTAATTTACATCTTTAATATGTAAAATTAACACAAGGCAGAATTACATTGTTCAAAGGTATATAAAGAACTGAGTTCTCGATAAGTCCAATTGATTTCTCGACAAGTCATTTTATGACTTCTCGAATGAGTTCTCGATAAGTGAATTCACTGACTTCTCGAATGACTTCTCGATAGGCTTAAATATGACTTATCGATAAGTCCTTGTAGTTCTCTTGTAGTATTAATTCACAGAGTTCTCTACAAGTATAATTTTCAGACTTATCAATAACTCAGAACTGAAATAATTTAATTTAATAAAATATTTTGGTAAAATACTTTTGTTAAATTTATTCTAATTTTATTTTGAATTTATTCAAATAAAATTTGGAATTAATTCAGTCCATTATTGGACAAACCGGGTATTTATTTGACATCTCGATAAGTCAATTTTTAGTTCTCTATAAGAGTAATTTAAATGACTTCTCGATATGTTTTTTATTTCTTAAAATGACTTCTCGAGAGGCTAATTCCAAACATGTATATTTGAGTTCTCGATAAGTCATTTTCTTTTACTATAAATACCCAAACTTCTCGATACATATACATACTTACAATTTTCGAGATTTCAAGTCACCTAGCCTTTCAAGCAAAAATCGATTTCTCTATCAGTTTTACTCCTTTCTCAATTTTTTTTCTTACCCATTCATTCTCATCAATCAATAATGGCACTCAATATTGCAAGAGCCTCTATTCCAGAGAAAGGAACCAATTACCTCGCTTTTACTGATACTAACCAAGCTCCTGACAGTTTCAAGGGGTTTGTGAAACTTTTGGCTAAGTCTTATCTTGCAGGAGCTTTGACTGCAAATCCAGTCCTCTATCTAGATGTGATGCATGAATTCTGGACTACAACAGTAGTGAGGACTGATATGAATGATAACTCTCTTTCTATGATGGTAACTTGCTCAGTTGGAGGTCAACAAATTGAATTCAATGACCAAGATTTGAATAGAGCTTTGGGGCTACCAATTGAAAATCTGGTGGAGGTACCAACTCCTGATGAGCTGACTGAGTTTATGGACTTCATCAATTATGGTAGAAGAATCAACCTGTCAAGCTTAAACAGGATCAATCTAAGGAATGAGTGGTCCTTTATCTTTGATTCTGTGGTAAGGGTCTTTACTTGCAGGAAAACAGGGTATGACAACATTTCAAGTGTTGTGCAAAAGCTGGTGTATTCAATTTCCCACAACAGACACTTGAATGTTGGTCTATTGATCCCGGAAAAACTTGTAACCAGGCTAACAATGCCCCTTTCAGCTAGAGGTAAGGAAATTTTATTTCCTAGATTTATCATATCCGCTTTAAATCATAAAGTAGCAGACATACACTTATTGAATGGTATAGATAGCACAAAAATAGGCAATTGTAAGCAAGTGTCCAAAATAATATTTGGCTCACTTACTACAAAGAATAAGGTAAATGTAAGTCTGAAAATCACTCCATTAATGTTGGAGAGGTTTAGGACTCACCCTTACCCTATGCCTGACATGAGATCCAATATACAATCTAGCATAGCTATGATCCCTGAACCTGTAGAAGTACAAGCATAGGAACACCAACAGGGATCTTCCCAAGCTGCAACCATTCTTTCAAAAACTGTAAAAGCTAGGAAACCAACCACCTCATCTTTTTAAAAGGATGAGGTGAGTAAAAAGAAGAGAAAGGGGGTAACCTTAGCAGTTATAGCTGAGAGTGGTGAGGATATAATAGAAGCTGAGTCACCCTTGGTCAAGAGATCCAAAAGGAGTAAGAAAACTGAGCTGACAACTCAAGCCTCCTCTTTATCCTCCCAACAAGATATAGTTGTAAAAGCACCTAGTAGTGAGTCTGCACAGCTTGTACCTAAAGTAATTCAAGTGTATGGTAGGAGAAACAAGGATGGCACATACTGTGAGGGCACATCTTTTGAAGCTCCCTCATCCATTCAGGGGGAGCTGCCAACACTCACACATGAGCAACAATCTCTTATATCTAAAATTTCTTCTCTTCCACCTGCACTTGAATCTAATTCTCTAGTGCAAGAAAAATCAAGTGACTTGGTTCAAGAAACCATGCTCACCACCCAGACACTACAATTAGATGGTGAGAGGCTACTAGATGGGGTAGACCTTGATGACACCATCAAAAACATGAAGGATTCATTAGTTTTTACTTTCATGTGCAAATCAGTCTTCACAGACTGTTAGGTTTGAGGGTAGTACTCCTGAGGTTGAGCTATCTAAATCCTCTCCAATTCAATTGGAGGTTCCTCATGTAGGAACAACTTCCCTTAAAACCCTAGCAGTGATTGCCTTGACAGTTGATGCTAGGAGTACAATTGCCAATGATCCTGTCATAGGGGAGGCAAGTATAGCACATTCAGGTGACAGTGTGGTGAAAGACACACAAGGATTTGAGAATGGTGCACATGGAAGTGACCCAGTCAAATCCCCTCCAATTCAATTGAAGGTTCCCACAACTAGTGTGGAATAATAACTAGCCATAACCACAGAGCAATCTATGAGTAAAACTGTGACTTCAGTCATAGGTGTTTCTGAACCTTCAACTTCACAACCTTAACAATCACACCTCATCTCTCAATGGCTCCAAGACACTGAAAATGAACCATCTACAATTGAAGATCTTAGGGTTGATCAACTTGGTTTCCTGACTCAAATCTCACAACAGCTTCTCACATCAAATATGTCCAATCAAGATTACCAAGCTATCATGCTCTCCTACCAGGCTGATGTGGAAGAAAATCAGGCAAAGATTATGGATGAAGCTGGCCAGGATGCCAATTGTGATGCTTGGTTGGACAAGGATTTCACATTTGAGATAGATGCCTTGTTAGCAAAATTCAGAGAAGAGTACATTACTATGTTGGGAAGCAGTGTAAGATCTCTCACTCCACAAGAGGTGTATGATGCCATCAATGAAGTCTACAAGGGTCAAATCAAGGCTTTCCAAAACATTGGAAAAGCTCTCCAAATAATATTGAATGGTCATCAGGACAAAGTAATGAAGATGGTCAGGGAAAAGATGGACCAAATCATCCCTTCACAAACTGAGATCAAATCCCAATTCAAGCACTTCTCAGAATAAATGTCGAGGTATGACCTCAGTGGGATTGATAAAAGTGTAACTCAACACAAGGACTCTTTTGTAGCCTTGCACAATCAAGTTCAAAATCATATCACTAAATCTAATGACACAAGGTTGAAGTTGGATCAGATGCACACTGCAAGATACACTCATTCTCCTTTGGTCATGGATGAGATTCAGAAATTCGTGCAAGCTACCTTTGGCCAATCTACTGTTATCTCTGCTCCAGGCTCTTCCTCTTCAGACATTCAAGCACTCAAGGATCAAGTAGCTTCTTTGGAAACCTCCAATGCTTCTCTCAGTACTCAAGTTCAAGCTTTGACTTCTCTAGTTAAAAGCCAACAGACAGACATTCAGACCCTGGTGGATTCTCACAAGCATCTCCAAATGCAAAACTCTATTTTTTTGGGAGCCATCATGGGAAAGCTAAACATCCCTCTACCATCACTTCCAGAACAGGTAAGGCCTGAAATTCCTACTCCCCTCCTCAATCCTGCCAACAAGACTAAAGGGGTGATAGAGGCTAGGCTAGCACAATCCTGATCATCACAACAAGTCCAGGGTGCTACACAGAATTTAAATCAAGAAGTGGAACTTGACAGGGAGAGACTCATTAGGGCTGCTGAAGGACCAAGTCTGAGCAGAGAGTTTGATGAATTGCTCAAGGCCCTAAAAGCTTCTCCCAATTATAATCACTTCACATACAAAAAGACCCTGGACAAGACAATGAATTTCTTAAGAGTGATCATGGTGAATCAAGACAATTTTCTACAAAAGAGGATTGTGGTCAATATCAATGACTCAGGGATAGACAGATGTATGCAGGTGTCCCTCAATTATCTTGTCTCAAGGAGGGCATCTGAGTTGGACATTATGATCAACAAAGTCAGAGTTGTAACTCATGAAGACACCCTGCTGCTAACTGAATTGAAGAATGCACAAATGGCTGCTTTTCCTGAAGCTTATCTTCAGCTAAGCTAGGGTATAGCATACATCAGTCCAAACACCAAACATTTCAAAAAATTTCAAATCCCTAAACAATGTGTCATGGACAACAAGAAGCTTATCATGATTCTGGAAACCGGCTTAAAATCAAAGAAGAATAAGAATAATGATGATGTTGAGATGATAAAGATGTTGAGGAGGTACTTGAATGATGTTGAAGCCAACTTGCCCAAAACTCAAATCAACAAGGATGATTTGCATGATGATGAGCAGAAGAAAGATGATCAAAATCCTTTTGGCTCAAATCCAAGTCAGTCCACTAAGCCATCTGGCAGCAAGGGTGGTGAGAAGAAGAAGGAGGATGATCAGAAAAATGATGAGAAGAAGAGAACTAGTGAAAGAAGGAGTAAGAGAAGTAATGATGGTTCAGAACCACACCAAACCCTAAAAATCCAAACACAACTAGCTCAAACCTTAGCTCAAAATTCAAGTTCAACTATTTCAAACATCATACCTTCCCATACTCCAAAGCCTAAATTTCTTTACAAGCAAACTGCAAATTCTCTCCTAAAAATGCCAATCACCACAAGTCAAACAAGTCTCAAGAAAATCTCAACCCTACCTTTAACCAAGCCATCACTAAAAGTCAATCTTAAATCTGTTAGAAGAAAGTCTTAGAAAGTCAAACTGACAAAGAAAGGAGAAGTCACTGAAAGGGCCATCTGGAATTGTTTCAAGCAATCTGACTTTCTACCTTTAAATTGGTGCATTAGATGAAGATCATTTTCAACAACTTGCTGAGGAAATAGTTAGAGTCTGGGTTGTGTCTCTTAGAGAAGTTAGAATTTTCTATGAAGATGGGTCCTTCACTTTTCTTGGCAGTGATTTGATGGATTCTCTTTCTTCCACAGAAATTAAGAGAATAATAAGTTTGTTAAAGGGCAAGGACACTACCACAAGGGCATGGAGATCGGTTATAGCTGAGTGGTTGATTGAAAGGGAAGAAACAAGAAAAAGGAATGAAGTTGAAGCTGAAGAGAGAAGGAGGAAGTATGATGAAGAAATTGAGATGTTTATAAAAAGATCAGAAGAGCTCAAGGTAAAAGGAATGAGCAGAATCTCTAAGGATGGAAAATTTCTACATCAAAGCTAGTGGATTGTCTAGATTTAGAACAGATTTGCTAGACAGCGGTTATCCCAAGGTAGCAAGACAAAAACATGTAGAATCTCTAAGTGGAACACCTATTATAGAAGAATTAGAAATTCTTGATCACTTGAAGGATGTTCTTAGGGAAGAAGCAGATACAAAAACTGTCTTTACCTGATACTTGTAATCATTGAACTTTGTAAATCTTATGTTGTACAAAAGTTGTAATTCTATCAAGCTTTGTGTATCAATTTTATTTTCCATCATTTTAAACCTGGGGTCAATCTTTTTAACAGGCATAAATTTGTGTTAAGCAATCTTCTCACAAATTAGGGGAGATTGTTGTGCAAGACATGCCTGTACTTTACCAAGACTAAGACAATTTTTCAACCCTAAGTAAGTTGTATTGTTATCTTAATTTGTATTTTATACTTGTAACACTTAAAGTCTGTAAAATGTCAAAGGAGCATACTGGAGTCTTTTTCTATAAACAGTGTCAATCCTAAGAATTCTATCTGGAAGAAGATCAAGAAGATCATGCCTCAGAAGAATTACAAAGAAGCTTGGAGTTGAATAAATCTGTTTTAGAAAAAATATTCTAAGTCAAGATCTCTGCAAGTCACAGATTTAGTGTTATAGAGAAGTCATGCGAGAACTCCAGAATGGCTTATAGAGAACTCAGGTTAGCTTATAGAGAACTCAGAGATATCGATAAGCCAAATTGAAGACATGAAGATTGGAGATATCGACAAGTCATTTCTTCACTAGAGAACTCAGAGTTATCGACAAGTCAACATTCATTAGAGAACTCTGAGTTATCGATAAGTCAAATTCCACTAGAGAACTCAGAGATATCGATAAGTCAAAATTCACTAGAGAACTCTGAGATATCGACAAGTAAAAATTTGACTAGAGAACTCTGAGATATCGACAAGTTCAGAAGGCACTAGAGAACTCAGAGATATCGATAAGTCAATTGAAGATATGAAGACTAGAGATCTCGACAAGCTAAATTCTCTTATAGAGAACTGTGAGACCTCTGCAAGCCAAATTAACTATAGAGTACTAGAGATCTCGATAAGCCAATATACTTATCGAGATGTCAAGTTCTTTATAGACCAAACTGGAGATCTCGAGGTAAAATCTCAAAGTACAAAATTGCAGATCAGTTCAATATCCAAGATTAACAATCAACAAACAATCCAAACAGCTGGACTAACAAGTCTACAAAAAGCAGCTTGAAGGATGTGCAAGATCAATGGTGAAGATTAACTGACAAAGGAAGATCAAAGTAAATATAGGATGCTAAGATATGCTAAGTTAGAAATAGAAGATACACTTTTCTATAAATGGAAATGACAAGTGACTGTTTGCAAAAGCTATTAGCATGTCTTATTGTACACTATGTAAACCAGTAGTTAACTAATTATAATGTTAACACTGGTCCTTCAGTTAAAAAGAACAACTTAATAGAAAATCTTGTAACTCTCTCAAGAAGATGCTAAGCTCTTTATCAATAAAGAGCCTAGAAATTTTGTAGCAAAACATTCTTAATTTTAATATAAAATTAAGTGAGTTTTGAAGATCCGTGTTCTCTATTCTTGCAAGTTTAATTTCTGCTTGAACACACTTTCACTACAAGATTTAATTTAGTTTGTTCAAGCAGAAAAGATTCAAGACAAGCTTAAAAATAGTAAAACACATTCACCCCCCCCCCTTGTGTGTTATTCATTTCCCAACAGAAGGAAAGAGAGAGAGCGATATAAATAGAAAGAGGGAGAGAGATACACAACAACGACACTCATATAAAGTGAGGATTATAACTTAAGATCAAAATCAAACTGAAAGCTCAAACCCTAATTGAACCCTTTAATCCCAAATCAATATCGCTTACTTTTGAATTAAATCCTAACTTACCTCGAACCTTAATTTAGATGAAAAGAGACGGGGAGGAACTAGGAGTAGAAGATCTAATTTTGACAGAGAGAGACATTTGACTGAAAAGGGAGAGAGTCCTAATCTCAATATTCTCAAAGAAAGAAAAAGACCTAATTTTGACAAAAAGAGACATGTGACTGAACATCGGGGTGTGTTGATTTCCCCCTTTTCGTTTCGACTCTGAACAAAATTTTATTTGCCGCTCTCTACAAGATTTAGCCGCCCAGGCCGAAATCCAAAATTGAACCATACAGCCTAATAAATTTAATTTTGTATATTAATATAAATTATTTTATTAATATTATAATATATTATATTTTTAAAATTGCACACATTTTGTTTATTATAATTGATTCATTATTATCTATTTTCATAAATTCAAATCTATTACATACTTTGATTTTTATTTAAAAACTATTTTTAATAAATTTAATCAATATTTTAAACTATTTATTCAAATTTATTCAATAGTTTTAAATTTTAATAAAATATTTATAATATTTATACAATATGAAAAAAAAAATTATTTTGCGTATGTTAGGACGAAAACACACGCTAAATTTACACGCAAGTATACGCGTTCGCATGTAATATAGAATTATTTCTAGTTCGTTTCAACGGAGACTCTTTTAGTTTGAATTTAATTTATGCACGTATGCAACAATGGTATGGTTATTATTCAATGCTAAGATGATAAAAAGTTGAGATTGTTTATAACTAAGAGATTATTCTAACTAATATCAGCTAAGAGAATTAAGGTTGATTTACTTATATAACACAAATATGAGATTCTAACTTCATTAAATACTTCATTCAATACCCTTTTTATTCTTAACCTTAGCATGCAACGGTGGTGACACTAATCAAATGACACGAAACTAGTAAACGCCAGCTTTCATTGTACGAATACCCTATTAGTAGACATCCACAAAAGAGATAGAAGCTGAATAGACACCAATTATATTGAGATCCTATATCTCTATAGAATTTGACAACAGTTTAATGCACAAGTTATCTATCATGATTACATATGGAAAGTAAGATGGTTAAAATTACCTACGAATCATGCATATCAAATACATGAACCTATGCTAGCATGGCAAATTCTAAACCTCTATATTCACTTTTGGCCTCAATAGAGATTAACACTCTATCTTATAAGTTCGTGATGCTCATAAGACGAATAAGTACAACCAATCCTAGGATATCATACAATCACCACACACTAAGGTATCGAAAAAAACTAACTATTGGAATCCATAAGTAAATCCGTTAGAACCTCACGATAATGATTAGCCCATAACCGAACTCATCATTACCGTGGGTTCCGATGAAAGCATGGTATAATAAACTAAGCCTTTAAAAACTAAATAATAATCAATGTACGTTAAGCAAGAGTATTAGGTTCAACTAACAAGAAAACTAACATCCAAGATTACAACTTAATTAAAGAATCACAAGTATAAACAATCTTTTCTTCTCCTTTGTTATATTTGTACTCCTAGGTCTTCTCACCTTCTTTTCCTTAGTCTATGTTATTAAAAACATCTTATTTAGGCTTTATATATGTTGTAGAATAATCCTGGGCTTCAAATTCTCAAAATCCAAGTAGAAACAGAATTCTGAAAACCCGACCTGGCGCGGGCGCGCGCTCTCCCAGCACGGGCGTGCTGGGACTCTGACAAGCCGGCGCAGCCGCGTGCTATCACAGCGTGGGCGTGCTGACCTTCTGGAAAAACTTCTGACTTTTATTTTATTTGTTGATTTCTGATGGCGATCAACGAGCATGTATTCAAGACACCTTCCTAACACCATTTTAGCACCAAAGCAATGCTACATCTCCTCGATCCCGTATCTATGTCGGGAATGCAAAAATCTACAAAAACGCATCAAAAACACAAAAAACTCAAGTACAAAACATTAATTCAAGCCTTTATAGGATGTTCTAACTGGACATGAATGCCACTTAACACACCCTCAAACTTGAACCGATGCTTGTCCTCAAGTATAAACAGACTCAAAGAACAAGAAATAAAAATGCATGAATGCAAGCTATATGAATGTAACGATCCCCTCAAAATAACTAAACCAACCGATGAGCAACATCTCAACAAATGCAGTTATTCGCATAAAGATTAATCAAATCCCACAATTCAACTTACAAGCTAGAAATATGCGTTTGTGCAAATGCTTAACAGATATACAATTGCAACTAGATCAATAATCATGACTCACTACTCATCAAGGCAATCACAAGGTTATAAATAGAATAAATGCTAAACTCAAAATGACTGACAACACTTCCATTCTTTTATCGGAGTTATTACACGAATTCATGCTTTTATTCATAACACATAACAACACAAATATGCTTATTTGACCATGCACTGAGTGAGGTCCATAAAAGACTTATAAAATAATACCCATGTAGCGAGCTTTAGGTTAGTGGATCCCGGACTATAAAAGCCTTAGGTCAGTACGCACAATGTCCCCTAAGAACTTAATAACTCGAGTATTAAAGAGCCCACTCATGATCAATTATGCATAACACATATTTTTTTCTTTTTCTTTCTTTTTTTTTTAATTTTTTTCTTCTTTTTTCAACAATTTCTAAACAGGTGCGTTTCGCTCCATCTCATTCAACCCTAGACTACTCATATAAATATGAGCCGACTACTAACCATTTGACACCTATCCACAACAACTAGCAATGAAATCCAATGTTTTTCTCCAATTTTCAAATATCAATGTTATTACTCCACTATAAGAATATCATACATTCTAAATATAAACAAGTGATTAAACCTCGACAAATAAATAAAACATAATCATGATCTAGCACGCAAGCAACCTATAAGACTTAGTGAAATTTTCATTGCTTCTAGGATTCAAATTAACTCGATAGGACTTAACATCACTATATACGACATCACTACACTTGCATCAATATCACAAATCAATCGGAAAAGTAAACTTAAGGGATCATGATAAAATGCAAATGCAACTTTATGCAACATACTAACATGCAAAATAAAAAAAAAACTACATGGCAAATATACAACTATATGAACTAAACTATCATGAATATGTAACTAAATGGACACAACAAACATATATTCCTTAACTACAACCCCCAAACTTAAAATATTCACTGTCCTCAGTGAAGGTAATAGTAAGGAATCAGGCATACCTACTCGAAATCAGGATCATCACCCTCAACGAGTGGAGTGTTAGGAGTATCAAAAGGCGGGTACACAGAGTCCTCACCAAATACTGGCCAATGGATGTCAACTTTTGTGGCTCTGAATGATGTACCTAATGCCTGGGTAAGGTCTTGTGCAAACCTACTATGGATGTCATGCATCGCGTCCATCCTCCTCATCAAGCGCCTATACTGTATTGAACTCAAACCAACACTACCCTCAACATCCTACTGTTGCTTCTGCTACTGTGAAGAACTAGGCTCACCCCTCTGAGCTCTCCAAGCTGCTCTACTAGCCTGAGTAGAACTACTAGCATATGTCTGATCAGCTGGCCGTCCACCCGGCAAGTGATCATATGTGTAGTCGAGCCCCTTCTCATCCGGCTTCCCACCTACCACTCCTGCATACTCAAAAGCGTAGAACTGTCAATAGGGGCTCTAGGAAGCTGAAGCTACTCGTGTGCTGGCCAATAAACTCTAACCTCCATACACAACTTCGTCATAATGGATGCATAGAGAATAAAGCCCATAGTTCTGCCTCGCAGAAACCTCAAAATACCTTGATAAATCACAAACCCCAAGTCCACATAATCACCCAGCAGAATACCCCACAATAACCGTGCACGCTCCATAGTAACATCATGCACGTGAGAAGATGGCATGATATTTGCACAAATAAAAGAATTCCATGCACGTGCAAACCTGTTCATGCATGATGCAGGGAAAGTGGCCTACTCGTTCGTTCCCCTCTTGAACTTTCAATGAGTCTCTGGCACACACAACGTAGCAACAATCATGTCCAAGTTAAAATCATCCCCCGTCTTTGCGTTTCATCCTCCTGCTCTGGCCTCCTCTTGGGCTGGTTAATCACCCTCCGAATAGCCTCGACACTGTAATCCACCGTCAACCCCCTCACCACAGTAAAACCATTCTTATCCGCCTTCGCATTCGCGTAAAACTCGCGCACAACACTCATGGGCACAACAGCGGGTGTCTCGCAAAAAGCGACCCAACCCATCTCCATAACCATCTCTAGCAACTTACCATCCTTACTCGATGGCAGATAACCCCTCTCCTTCGCAACCGGCTTCGTCAGCAACCTCACATACTCCGCTTCAACCTCTAGAATTGAAAACCTAGGCCTCACACCACCTACACTCGAAGAATCGATAGTGCTGCTGCTAACTTGAGTTCTTTGTCTCTTGGGAGCCATTGAATTCGAATAGTTTGAGAAAAGAGAAGCGTATAAGATAGATTTAGGTTTGAGAATTGAGAAGTGATGGAGAAGATTCTGTATAAGTGTGTGTATATATAGGGAATTAGGAATTAGTTTTGGAAAAGAAGTGGGATTTGATTAAGGGAATAATGAGAGTAATGGGGGTATTGGAATTGATTTGGAGAGGGAAATATGGGAAGTGGGAGAGGGAAATTCGGTTGGAATATGATTTTGCAATGAATTCCCGATTTTCTGCCTTTTTTACTTCTAAAGGAAGCCAACGCGGCGGCCCCGCCTGGCAGCGCGGGCGCGCCGTGATTCTGGAAAACAAGCACGGCCGCCCCGCATACCAGCACGGCCGCCCTGCATACCAGCGCGGGTGCGCCGTGCTACTACAGTTGACACTGAATTTTTTTCTTTTTTCTGATTTTTCTTGGAGTTTTCTTCTTTTTCTTCCTTCTAACACCTACTAATGTACAACAAACTTGGGTTTCCTCCCAAGAAGCGCCTAGTTATGTCGTTAGTTTGACGTAGAATTCCGAGATCAAGTTGACAATAAAACGACACTAACCACCTCACGGTTTGCCATATACCCATAGTAATGCTTCAACCTCTGTCCATTCACCTTGAATGCTTGGCCTGAATCATTGTCAAAAATCTCCACTGCTCCATGTGGAAACACAGATTTGATTACAAACGGCCCTGACCATCTCGACTTCACCTTTCCAGGAAAAAGACGACGAGAGTTGAATAAAAGAACTTGTTGCCCCGACACAAATGATTTGAGCACTAGACCCCTATCGTGCCACCTCTTGACCTTTTCCTTATATATTTTGTTAGTCTCATACGCTTGAAGCCGAAACTCATCGAGTTCATTCAATTGAAGCATCCTTTTCTTACCAGCTGTATCCGAATTGAGGTTCAGTTTCTTCAAAGCCCAATACGCTTTGTGCTCTAGCTCCACAGAAAACTGACATCCCTTACCATAAACCAACTGAAACGGAGACATGCCTACCGAAGTCTTGTATGATGTTCGATACGCCCACACAGCTTCATCCAACTTCAAACACTAATCCTTCCTCGATGGACACACAACTTTCTCTAGAATACACTTAATCTCTCTGTTAGATACCTCAGCTTGGACATTAGTCTAGGATGGTAGGCTGTTGCAATATGATAATCTACATGATATCTCTGCATCATAGCAGTGAACTTTTGATTGCAGAAATGCGATCCCTCACCACTGATTATGACACTTGGAGTCCCAAATCTTGTGAATATCTGTTTGTGAAGAAAATTAAGCACTACCTTTGCATTATTCGTTGGCAAAGCCTTGACTTCCACCCATTTCGAGACATAATCAACCGCCAACAAAATATACTGATTATTACAAGATGAGACAAATGGCCCCATGAAGTCAATTCCCCAAACATCGAAGACCTCAACCTCGAGAAGCACATTAAGAGGCCTCTTATCCCTCTTGGATATATTATCAACACGCTGGCAGCGATCACACTGCAAAACAAACCGATGCGCATCCTTAAACAATGTAGGCCAGAAGAATCCTGCTTGAAGGATACGAGCTGTTGTCTTCTCTCCACCATAGTGGCCTCCATAAACAGTCAAATGACAGTATCGCAAGATACCCTCCGTCTCGCTGTATGGAATACATCTCCTGATGATTTGGTCAGCTCCTTGCCTAAACAGAAATGGCTCATCCAACATGTACCACTTCACCTCATGAAGAAACTTCTTCCTTTAAGGAGAAGACAAGTCTGGAGGCATAATGTTGCTCACAAGGTAATTCACAATGTCTGCGAACCACGGTTCTTCCTCTTGCACCCCAAACAACTTCTCATTGGGAAAAGACTCATTACTCAAAGTCTTATCTTGTAAAGCTGTATTTGGATCATCTAACCAAGATAGATGATCAGTGACTTGATTCTCAGTACCTTTCCTATCCTTGATCCCCAGTTCCAACTCCTGAAGTAAAAGAACCCACCGAATCAATCTAGGCTTCGAGTCCTTCTTCGAGATAAGATAGCGAATAACAATGTGATCAGTGAAAACTGTCACCTTTTTCCCAAACAAATAAGATCAAAACTTCTCAAAACCGTAGACAATGGCTAAGAGTTCTTTCTCAGTAGTATTATAGTTTAATTGAGCACCATTGAGGGTCTTACTAGCATAGTAGACCACATGAAATATGTTGTTCTTCCTTTGCCCAAGAACTGCTCCAACTACATGGTCAATTGCATCACACATCATTTTAAAAGGCTCATTCCAATCAGGTGCAGTTATGATAGGTGACATAATCAAACTCTTCTTTAAAATCTCAAAAGCAGCTCGACACTTATCATCGAACTTGAAAGGGATACCTTTCTCTAACAGATTGCACAACAGTTTAGAGATTTTAGAGAAGTCCTAGATGAACCGCCTATAGAAGCCTGCAAGACCAAGAAAGTTGCGGACTCCCTTAACAGATATTGGTGGAGGTAGGTTTTCGATGACCCCCACCTTGGCTTTATCCACCTCGAGACCCTTACTAGAGACTTTGTGCACAAGAATGATGCCCTGTTGCACCATAAAATGACATTTCTCCCAGTTGAGAACCAGATTGGTCTCAACACACCTTTTAAGAACTGCGCCAAGATTTTGCAAGCACTCGTCGAAAGAATCACCGAATAGAGAAAAATCATCCATAAACACCACCACATTCTAACCAATCATGTCAGAGAAGATAGCCATCATGCATCTCTAAAATGTGGCAGGTGCACCACACAACCCAAAAGAAACTCTTCTGAAGGAAAAAGTACCGAACGGACAAGTGAAGGTAGTATTTTCCAGATCTTCTGGAGCAATGCAAATCTGATTATAACCCGTATATCCATCTAGAAAACAATAATATTCATGCCCGGCCAACCTATCAAGCATCTAATCAATTGAAGGAAGAGGGAAGTGATCCTTCCTTGTGGCCTTGTTCAGCTTCCTGTAATCCATTCAAACTCTCCACCCCGTGACTGTTCGAGTAGGAATGAGCTCATTCTTTTCATTATAAACCACTGTGATGCCTCCTTTCTTCGGCACACACTGAACTGGGCTCACCCAAGAACTATCAGAAATAGGATATATGATCCCTGCATCTAGCCACTTGAGAAATTCCTTCTTCATGATCTCCTTCATGATCAGATTTAGCCTTCTCTGTTGCTCAACAGTCGGCTTACTTCCTTCCTCTAGCAGAATTTTATGCATGCAATAAGAAGGGTTGATTCTCTTGATATCTGCTATAGTCCATCCAATTTCCAATTTGAACTCTCTCATAATTCTCAAGAGCTTTTCCTAATCACTACCTGAAAGGTCAGATGCAATAATAACAGGCAAAGTGGATGCATTACCTAAAATAGCATACTTCAAGTGCTCAGGAAATGGTTTAAGCTCGAGTTTAGGAGCTTCCTAGCTAGAAGGCTTGAGACGCCCCTTAGCATTTTTTAGTTCTGACATCCCAAGAGATTCAAAAGGCATATCCAGTCTTCGCTTCCAAGGAGAAGCATTCAAATACTGCAACTGCTTATCACCTTCATCATCTTCACTATCTAAATTCCCCAACAAGGCCTTCTCTAAGGCATCAGACCTAAGCATTTGATCAAGTTCTGAAGTAACCACATAATCGACCAATTCCACTTTTAAGCACTCCTCGTTATCAGTAGGGAATTTCATGGCATTGGATACATTAAAAGTCATAATCTGATCCAGCACTCGCATAGTGAGCTCACCCTCCTACACATCTATCAATGTTCGGCCAGTAGCCAAGAATGGTCTTTCCAAGATAATGGAAATCTTTTTATCCTCCTAGAAATCAAGAATTACAAAGTCATCATGAAAGATGAGTTTGTCCACCTTGACCAAGACATCCTCCATAATGCCTTGTGGATATGTAATAGAACGATCGGCCAACTACAAGAACATATATATAGGCTTTGGATCAGGTAAATCTAACTTCTTGAAGACAGAAAAAGGCATCAGATTGATGCTAGCTTCCAAATCACATAAACACTTGTCGAATGAAAAGTTTCCAATGGTGCAAGGAATAGTGAAGCTTCCCGGATCTTTAAGCTTCAGAGGCAACTTTTGTTGAAGCACACAACTGCATTATTCCGTGAGAGCTATGGTCTCTAAGTCATCGAGCTTCACTTTCCTTGAGAGAATACCTTTCATAAACATCGCATAGCTAGGAATCTATTCAAGAGCTTCAGCAAAAGGTATGTTGATATAAAGTTTCTTGAACACCTCTAGAAACTTAGCAAACTGCTTATCCAACTTTTGCTTCTGCAGCCTCTTAGGAAAATAAGGTGGAGGATAGACCTGTTTCTCCCCTGTATTACCCTCAGGAGGAGTGCGTTCCATAGTTTTCTTCCTTGGTTCCACTTCTACTTCCTTCTGCACATCTTCTTCAGCCATAACTTCATCTTCTGAAACTTGAGATTTTTCAAGGTTTGCAACCTTCCCAGACCTCAATGTAATTTCCTTTACCTGTTCTTTAGCTTTCTTCTTTCCTGGAACTTCTATGTCACAGGGGAGTGTTCCAGGTTGTCGACTCAACAAGGCATTGGCAATCTGCCTGATTTGATTCTCCAAAGTCTTAATAGAAATCGCTTAGCTCTTACACATTGATAAGTGGATGTTATATCTACTTGGAACGCTTCATTACAAGCTTAAGTTGGTGCATGTCTTGAATGTGGAGGTGTTCATGGATGATTTTTCTGTGTCCGAGGATTCGTTCGACGAGTGCTTGCAAAATCTTGGCGCAGTTCTTAAAAGGTGTGTTGAGACCAATCTGTTCCTCAACTGGGAGAAATGTCACTTTATGGTGCAACAGGGCATCATTCATGGGCACAAGGTCTCTAGTAGAGGTCTTGAGGTGGACAAAGCCAAGGTGGGGGTCATTGAAAACCCGCCTCCACCAATTTCAGTTAAGGGAATTAACAGTTTTCTTAGTCATGTGGGTTTCTATCGGCGGTTCATCAAGGACTTCTCTAAAATCTCTAAACCATTGTGCAATATATTAGAGAAAGATGTCCCTTTCAAGTTTGATGATGAGTGTCTAGATGCTTTTGAGAGCCTAAAGAAGTGCTTGATCACGACACTTGTCATAACTACACCTGATTGGAATGAGCCTTTTTAAATGATGTGTGATGCCAGTGACTATGCAGTTGGAGCGGTTCTTGGGCAAAGGAAGAACAATATATTTCGTGTGGTCTACTATGTTAGTAAGACCCTCAATAGTACTCAATTGAACTACACTATTACTTAGAAGTAACTCTTAGCCATTGTCTACGGTTTTGAGAAGTTTCGATCTTATTTACTTTGGGCGAAGGTGACAGTTTTCACTGATGACGCTGCGATTTGCTATCTCGTCTCAAAAAAGGACTCGAAGCCTAGATTGATTTGATGGGTTCTTTTAATTTGGGAGTTTGAGTTGCAGATCAAGGATAGGAAATGTACTGAGAATCAAGTTGTAGATTATCTCTCTCGATTAGAAGATCCAGGTATAGTCTCACAGGATAAGACATTAATAAATGAGTCTTTTCCCGACAAGCAGTTGTTTAGGGTGCAAGAAGAAGAACCGTGGGTCGCAGATATTGTGAACTACCTTGTAAGCAATATTATGCCCCCGGACTTAACTAATGCTCAAAGGAAGATGTAACACCCCCAAATCCGGGGTCGGGGATCCGGGTTGTCACGAGTTTCATTTCCCTTAATAATACTTAATCTTAATAATCAACCAACTACTGTGTATTATGACCCCACAATACACACACACACACCACAAGTTATAGTCTCAGAGATGAATACCAAAAATAACACAAGTCATTTTATTCCACAATTATAAGTCATTACACCTCAAAAGGGTTTCTGAATAAATTTACATATTCTTTGCCATTATTACAATTCATAAATATACATAAGTCTGGTACATCAAAAGTTGAAAGCTTAGCCTATTGGTAATTCCTACCTCAGCTACGACGACATCAACGCTTCCAGAAAATTGCGGAACGTTTCCTAACCGCTTGCAAATTGGTAGCTTGGTCTTGTTCATCTTTTCTATCTGTTGTTGTGTGATGAAAGAAGAAAGCAAGGGTGAGCAACAAGCCCACCAAAATAATACGTATAATAATTTACAATATATGAGCATTCTCATAATACTCATGAAAGTCTTGGTCAAGAAGAAATGAACCAAGTTTGACATCTTAACGCGACCAAGTCACAAAATATTCAGTATATATATACATATACTTTTCAAAATCTTGGAAGTCATCTTCCATGCATAATAAACACAAAGTTCCAATTTATAACTGTATAAAAATATCGTTAGAAGGTGATCTCATATATCTAACATTGTCTCAACGTTTTTGTGAAAATCTTTGTCATGCATAAGATAATCATTAACCAGATATAAGTTGGAAAGATGAAGTAACAACATACTCCAATATACTTATCTTTCCGAATACTACTTGAACTACCACCGTTCAAGGTATAATCAGTTTTAAAAGTTCATCACATAAATGAGACTACAAGAAAAGACTTGGATAGATTCAATCTTTGAAATATCATTATATATAATAAAGTTACGAGATACTTCATTAAGTCCCGATATATATACACCTATATATATACATTTCATACACTCCTTGAAAACCTCTGTTATGAAAATTATAAACAGAGTTGCAATATCCAATGAACTTGGAAAGGAGAAAACCTTGGCATAAACCTGATATCTTGCTGATCAGGCAAAGATACCAATAAGTAACCTTTTCTACTAGTAGATGGATGAATTCCCCACTGGTCATCACCCTGGTCACATTAGGACCTATGCTGGACTGCCACTCAGCCACTTACGCATTGATGGACTCCCACTGAGCCACTTACACTTTCATGGACGCCCACTGAGCCCATGTTGCTTATGCCGACTCAAATAGATGAACTTACTTCCCGAACGATGGGCAAGTAATCAAGATGCTTTCTCAAAACAGCAACCTCGTTGCGAATGTAAAATACACCACTGAGCCGGATCCCTCATGTTTTGAGCGAGTATTTAAATCCCCTTCGAATGGAAGATCTTAAATTTAAAAATAAGTTTTGGGATCCGCTCTAACTTTTAGAAAATCATTTTGAAGACTCGAAACATTTTTAAGAATGTTTGGAGTAATGCTGATTTAATGAAATAAATCAGTCCCGATATATTAGAAAATATCTGAATATTATTATTTAAATAATATTCCCATAAAGGATAATCTTTATAAAAATAATTGAAGTAGGAGTTTTAAAAACTTATACTTGAAATTAATAATAAATGACCAAAGATATACTTATACGAAAGTACGGTCTTTATTTGAATAATCGAAAATAAGTTTGATTATCGAAACATTATTCTTTAATAAAATAAAGAATATTATTAATAAATAAGTGGAGTCATAAGTCCTCGAATGAATATTCAAAGTATTATTCATTAAATAAAATAAACGAAGTCATAAGTCCCCGAATGAATATTCAAAATAATATTCATTAAATAAAATAAAGTTATCGAATAAACCTTATTCGATTAATAGTTTTGAAAACTATATCTATATATATATATATATTATACTCGGGAACATCGATTCCCGGTTTAGCAATATGTTCACCTTTGGGTCCCCTATACTAAGGGTATACGCAACTACTATTTATCTCTAGCATAGGTATTATGCAACTTATAAGCATTTGAATCAACAATTAGATATCAAGATTATGAAGCAGACATGCATATATACCATATCAGCATGCTCCAATATATTGCAAAATTTTCTAATAGCAATCATGCACTTATCACAAGATAATGCATATACATATATTTACATCACAACAACAGTATAACGGGTAGAAAACTTGCCTGAGTGCTCCAGGGTAGACTTAAGATTAGAGTGGGTCCGGTAACCTATAAACAACAACATAATCCGGAATTAAACCACGGTCGCTTAAGAAACTAGACTTTAACCAATTGAACCCTAACATTTGCTTATGGTCATTTCTACGCTTAACAAATCACATAAGTCGTTCGAGTACCCTCGGCTCCACCATTTTTAATAAATTAACCGTTAGCGACGCTTTCTTGAATACCCTACCAACTGCCTAATCCACTTTACATAATTGTTTCATACTCCAATTAGTCATTTAAGGGCCTTAACCAAGTTTTCAAAGTAACGCGAGGGGTAATGGTTCGTTCACGAAACGCCGTTACTAAAAACGGTCGTTTCTCCTAAACCGTACATCGGATTCAAGCGAACCACATATCAAAATGAAGCTCGTAACATGAAATATCTAAACATGGCAAAGGTTAGAATCTTTCAGTGAGTTCACGGGTCCTAAAGTTAAGAACAGAACAGTTAAGAAAAATCGGGCATTATGACGTTTATGTTTACACGATTTCCAATTTAATTAACACTCTAAATTATCATCAATTCACTCACAACCACCAATACAACAGTATTCAACCATCATCATACAAAGTCAGTCCCCAACTCCAAGTTTTACCAATTTATCCAACCAATCAAAGACCAAATATTCAAAACAAATACAAATCCACCAAAACTACTTATAATCAAAGATCAAGCCTTAATACTAACAATGCTTCAATAAAACTTAATGGAATCATAAAATCAAAGCTAGGGTTTGAAGTTGGTTACTTCCTTTTGTTGTTAATTAGATTGTTACCATGGTAAAAATTGTGTGGCTCACAATCAACCAACCAATCCCTCCATTTGACATGCTTATGTCACCATGCCTATGTCATCTTTCTCATGTCATCCTCTTACACTTTTCTTCTTCTTGTTGGTGTGATGACATCATCATCCACTAACCTCTTTGATTAACCCCTAATTACTTGGCTAATGACCGCTTATCTGTTATACGGTTCGCTTAACTTTCGTTCTCGTTTATCATTTGATGGATCATACCTGGGATCTTATTACTTAGGTTCCCCTAAACCTTTCTCAATATTTTATATTCCTTTTATGATCTTCTCTAAAAATCCTTGAATTTAAATCCTTTTTATCATGTTACCTTATACTCAATTCTTTCGGTATCTGGTGGATTTTCGGGAAAAATCAAAGTGTTCGGATTTAGATTATGACGATCTTTACATACACTTATATACCATATAAAGTACTAATAAGACCTCAGAATATCAATAAAAGAACTGGTACATTGTGTGGCATGAAAAGTTTTCTTATTCAACATAATCAGCAAAATCACTATTCATAAGGTTTACAAAAAGTCCAAAATTTTTGGGGTTATTACAGTCTCCCCTCCTTAAAAGGATTCCGTCCCGGAATTAGTTAGAAAATGAATAGGGATACTTTCTTAGCATTGCACTTTCTAACTCTCAAGTCAATTTTCCCATAATGTGGTTTTGCCACAAACCCTGACTAGCATGATAACCCTTCTTCTAAGCACTTGTCCATTTTTGATCTATAACCCTTCCTGGTTGCTCCATATAGGTTACGTCCGGTTGCATGTCTATGCGCTCATATGCCCCTATTTGTCTGGCATCCGGATTACACTTCCTTAACATTGATACATGGAACACGTTATGAACTTGCTAAGGTTCGGGGTAAGGCTAGCTCATATGTTAACTTTCCAATACGACTTAATATATCCAAGGGTCCAACAATTCGTGGGCTTAGCTTTCCTTTTCTTCCGAACCACATCCATCCTTTCCAAGGGAATACCTATAACAGCACTAGGTCCCCTACTTCCTATTCTTTGTCCTTTCGTGTCAAATCAACATACTTCTTATGTCCATCTTGGGCTACTACCAGCCGTCCTCTGATTAGATCTATTATATCCTTGGTCCTTTGGACTACTGCGGGTCCGAGCATCTTGCGCTCTACAACTTCATCCTAACATAAGGGAGATTGACATTGTCTTCCCTCAAGGATCTCATAAGGCGATACCTCGATACTGACATACGATCGATTATCGTAAGAAAACTCAATCCGCGTTAAGTGATCATTCCAAATTTATTTCAAGTCTATTGTACAGACTCTCATTATCTCATCTAGATCTACAGCTTTTGCTTCTCAATACCCACTATTTTCCAGTTCATAATCGTTACTATCTTCCGTACCAAATTTTATACATATTACACTTTTGCTCGTTAGCGTTCTATAACCTTTTAATAATCGCGTCAACCTTAGTATCACGAACGCGTTAGAATCGGAATACCACCATACTTGGTACCACTTCATCTCTAGCTGCCTCCATCTTCGAAAGCTTGGTCCTTCATATAGAAGTAAAAGAATTTATTGAGAGATCACTATGATCATGAAAACTTGTTACATTGCATAGTTAGTACAGAAGGTGGCCAGCCTTTAGTACTTGACAAGCAATTAAACAATAGATGGTATCCTACTAGGCTTTTATCACACAGATAGATAGTCATTCAGCAATACCTCCCCTTCTGGAAGGGTTGTTCTTCTCAGCTTATATGAAATGAAAAGGAGAGAAAAGAACGAATTGAAGAGAATTGTATATACAAAAAATATACTGCCACAAAATATCTGGCTTGGAATCTACCTCTGAACTATAGAGGTTTGTCATAGGAGAACAAAACATATACGTATATATATCAACATCAAGTATTATAGCATCGTATTTCACGTGTCTGAATATTTACTATTCCGTCCATCATTCTATGGACCCATGCTCTTGCTCGAGCTTATAAACAATCACCTTTGAAACTCCCTCGACATCGAAAATCGAATCTGGGATTTCATTCTAGACGTCATCGTTATTAGAATTCTATGCTTGCATCGCAACCTTCCTCGTATAGTAATACGACTCTCTATTGATAAGAAGGAATAAGTATTCAATAGGTAGATAATCGACTTAATTAGCCTATCAATGATAACTTATACACCACCACGACCCGATTAGTGGTACTCACTCTCAACATCCATTCCAATACAACTCTCACGGTTGTAAGTAATCGGCTCATTACTCGCAGAATCATTCCTGCATTACTATGGACCACCGTTGACCTACTGTAGTCATTCGTTTTCCATGAAGTTTTAATAGCTAACCATACGGAGTCCATTCATATCATATCGAATCCTTCTAAGGAGGTAGCATAATCACCATTCATGATTCGTGAAGAACATTCCTGATCCTGACGTACATACATGACATGAAGCAGATAAAATTGCAGAAGAGTTTCAATCAAAGCAATGATAGAAGGCTAATACCATTATTAACCATATTTCTTTACTAGGAGACATGAAGCCCAAAGGTTCATTTAGTCCTTTCGTAACATGCTCCTGGCTTATCTCAAGATAGGACCTTCTAAGATAGAAAGCCCGCTCACGGCGATTACATGAATTAAATCTTTACCAAACTACTATTACGGTTGAGTACCGCACAGTCCTTAGAAGGAATGTCAATCTTTCACACCATAATACAACCTTCACGGAATTACCCATTATCACTGTATTCCTCTGGCATGAGCGCCGATAATTGTCCTCTTACACTTAAAGTGTTGGCCACCTCTTTGGCCTTTCCTGATAGTAAAATTTCCTTACAATCAATGTCATTTTAACCACCTCCAACTAAATTTTCTACCTCATTTCAATCACTGCTTATGTGAAAATGCTTCTCTTAAGTCCTGGTGAGAAAAAAAATCACCATTTTTCCATAAGTCATTGCCTTAGTCTTTAGATGTGAACATTGCCACGACTGACTCTCGATCATACTTAGGACGTCTCTTATCTTGGGTCCTTCTCATTTTCACCAATCTCGACCCTCATTGGATCGTTATATACTTTCTTATGGTTCAACACGTGCCCCACTTGGCATTATTATAATTACATCATATTTCCTTTATCAAAACTTCTATTCTTAAGAACTTTGAATATTACCTTTCTCCTTGTAAAACCTCTAAGGTTATCCTTAAATCCTTCATCAGGTACACCCTAGGCACAGGGCATATCAAGATACCATTTACTAATACCAGAATCATGGTCTATATACTTCTGAAAAATTTCTCCACTGATCCTTAAAGGTTGTTGTTACCTTAATCCTTTCCAATTCATACTGTCAAAACTCATGTTGTCCCTATTAAGGGTGAAATGCCAACCTTTATGCATTCCCCTAGGATTCATTTCAAGTTATCGGGGTTTTATCCTTAATTCCACCTTTAAAAGATACTTACACTCTTCCATGGATAAATTAAGTCATATACACTTGATAGATTACCTTATTCAATCATTCTCACTTCGATTGTCTATACTTAATTTCACAATAGCATCCTTATTCAAACTGAGGTCAATCCATATGGCCTCCAAAAGATAACAACGGTTTTTTTTTTCTCGCTTTGCTTGCCTAATTTGGTAATGACAACATGGATGTTCTGGAAGATATTGGTTGGTTCAACGTGAAAGTCTTCTTAATAATTCCTTATTTACTTTTGTTATTTATCTCAACAGTCATCTCAATGTTGGGATATCTTTCATACATGGCGTCTCCCTTTCTGGGTATCAAGCCACCGGTCTTACACTTCACATTCTTGAAGGTCACTTCCTTCATCCAATTTTCCTAATTTCTCACTTCCTTATCTCCTCAGTCTATCCGCGTCTCATTATTTATCCTTCGAACTATCTCAAGGTTTCCTCGAATCCTCCCAACTTACAGGGGATAAAATATATGTATCTCTTATGCCTTCAACCATCAATTTTAACTCATGGTGAATCACCCTCATCTTGACGATTACATACTTTTCTATTTCTATTGCTACGAGTCTTTAGGGTTTCCTCATACCCAACTCCCTTATCATTCCTCAAACTGTATTACCTTTTTGTTTCTTCCCACTTCAGTTTCTCTTTATTTTCTTTTCTCTTACAATCATTTCATGAACCCACTACTTATTGACTTCAAACATCACGTCGTTCTGGGATTCTTGTCATCAGAACAAATCTTGACAACTTTTACAACTTAGCTTCATAATTCATCATACTCGTCCACCTTTATTCTGGCTCTAAAGCTTTTACACTATCTCCATAACCTTAGGAATTACTTTCCTGAAAACAATTGACTGAACTTTTATCAGTTTATTCTAACCTCTGGCTCCGTGCCTTTCTTGGTCTTTCACCAGCGGGTGGCCTCTCTCTTAGGAGGATAAGTGACAAAAACAGTCTTTTGTGATTCGTCCATCATTTAGAATCTCAAATGATTCCTATATTTCCTTCAGCCAGGCTCTCGCCTCTACTGGGTTCGCTTGTTCCTTGGAATTCTGAGAGCTTAGCGACTTAAAGGTCCTAAAAGAATTTCCCACCACACTATCTCCTCAGGGTGGTGGTTGGGGATAATAGTCTAAGTTCTTTTTAGACAGGTCCATGAATTGCCGTATAGGAGCACCGTCTTGGGTCTCCTTATCTTGCTCGACTTCTGTTTTCTCAGTATGAAATGTTTCATCCTTCTCCCATAATCAGGGTTATCTTATACGTTAAAATCCTTGTTTTTTTCATTTAATTATATTATGGGTTCTTTCTTTCTTGATGGCGACCTCCCTGACTATCACATTCAGGGTTTGCCATAAATCTTATTCCTCGAACTATGGCTTTCATCTAAGATCTCGTCCTTAAGCCCTTGAACGTTTGGAACCCAAATTCTGTAGGAATACCTCATTATTCCCTTATCATCTTTCTCAGTATTAATCTCTTCTCCAGTCATTGGCTTTCTGCCTTCATTCATCATTTTTTTGGCACCATATGATCTTTTCCAATAATTCGGGCTGCATTACAATCTCAAACAGCTTTTTAGTACCGGCTCCAGTTACCTTCACTTCTATTTCCATTTTTTTTTCAAAATCTCTTATCAACTTTCCCAAAGACATTTCCATCTTGAGTCTCTCTTTTATACTAAGGGCATTAGCCACCATTTTGGCTTTCCCTGGATGATAAAGAATCTCTTTATCGTAATCCTTGATTAGCTCAACCACCTCCTTTGGCGCATGTTGAGCTCTTTCTGTGTGAAAATGCACTAGATCACTTATGGCTTGTGTAAATCTCGCACTTCTCTCCATACAAGTAGTGCCTCCAATCTTTAGGGCAAAACTATTGCCACGAGCCCAAGCTCATGGGTAGGGATATCGAATTTTATATTCCCTTAATTGTCTTGACGCGTACGCGATTACCTTGTTGTGCTGTATAAGAAACACCCTAATTCCTTATGTGAAGCGTCACTACACATCACAAAATCTCCTTTTCCATCCGGCAACGCCATCATATGGGCCGTCACCAATCTTTGCTTCAGTTCTTAAAAGCTATCTCGCATTTCTCTATCCATTCGAACTTCTCAGTCTTACGAGTAAGTCGCGTTAAAGGGGCTACTATCTTTACAAACTTGAATGAACATCCGGTAGTGACCAACCAATCCTACCTCTGATAGTTTCCCTAACCATGGTTATCAATTCGTCAGTGGTCCTTTATTCATTCTTTTCAAGATCCTCCACGGGATCCTATTCAGCAACAATCCCTTCTAGGACAACATACTCAACCGCTACATCCTCAATATGAACATCATTCGGTCCCTCGTTAGGACGTTCTATCGGATCCACAATCTGATCTCCAATAAGTAATAAAACATTATCACGCTGTTGCTCCTCAACCTCAGGGTTCGGAGTTCCGCTACCATATACGATAACGAACTACGCTTATATCACGATATTTAAAAGGGTTCCCATAAGGGTTTTAACTGTCAGTACTACGTTAGGTAGCCCGACTATGAACTTGGAAAGAGTTCTTATTATCTTAGTGAACTTATTAACTTAATGCCACATCATCTCTGAGGTTTATAACGCTCATCTCTGATACCATTTCTGTAACACCCCAAATCCGGGGTCAGGGATCCGGGTTGTCACGAGTTCTATTTCCCTTAATAATACTTAATCTTAATAATCAACCAACTACTGCGTACTGTGACCCCATAATATAAACACACACCACAAGTTATAGTCTCGGAGATGAATACCAAAAATAACACAAGTAATTTTATTCCACAATTATAAGTCATTACACCTCAAAAGGGTTTTTGAATAAATTTACATATTCTTTGCCATTATTACAATTCATAAATATACATAAGTCTGGTACATCAAAAGTTGAAAGCCTAGCCTATTGGTAATTCCTACCTCAGCTACGACGGCATCAACGCTTCCAGAAAACTGCGGAACGTTTCCTAATCGCTTGCAAATTGGAAGCTTGGTCCTGTTCATCTTTTCTATCTGTTGTTGTGTGATGAAAGAAGAAAGCAAGGGTGAGCAACAAGCCCACCAAAATAATACGTATAATAATTTACAATATATGAGCATTCTCATAATACTCATGAAAGTCTTGGTCAAGAAGAAATGAACCAAGTTTGACATCTTAACGCGACGAAGTCACAAAATATTCAGTATATATGTACATATACTTTTCAAAATCTTAGAAGTCCTCTTCCATGAATAATAAACACAAAGTTCCAGTTTATAACTGTATAAAAATATCGTCGCAAGGTGATCTCATATATCTAACCTTGTCTCAACGTTTTTGTGAAAATCTTTGTCATGCATAAGATAATCATTAACCGGATATAAGTTGGAAAGATGAAGTTACAACATACTCCAATATACTTATATCTTTCCGAATACTAATTGAACTACCACCGTTCAAGGTATAATCAGTTTCAAAAGTTCATCACATAGATGAGACTACAAGAAAAGACTTGGATAGATTCAATCTTTGAAATATCATTATAAATAATGAAGTTACGAGATACTTCATTAAGTCCCGATATATATACCTATATATATACATTTCATACACTCCCTGAAAACCTCTGTTATGAAAATTATAAACAGAGTTGCAATATCCAATGAATTTGGAAAGGAGAAAACCTTGGCATAAACCTGATATCTTGCTGATCAGGCAAAGATACCAATAAGTAACCTTTTCTACTAGTAGATGGACGAATTCCCCACTGGTCATCACCCTGGCCACATTAGGACCTATGCTGGACTGCCACTCAGCCACTTACGCATTGATGGACTCCCACTGAGCCACTTACACTTTCATGGACGCCCACTGAGCCCATGTTGCTTATGCCAACTCAAATAGATGAACTTACTTCCCGAACGATGGGCAAGTAATCAAGATGCTTTCTCAAAACAGCAACCTCGTTGTGAATGTAAAATACACCACTGAGCCGGATCCCTCAGGTATTGAGCGAGTATTTAAATCCCCTTCTAAAGGAAGATCTAAAATATAAAAATGAGTTTTGGGATCCGCTCTAACTTTTAGAAAATCATTTTGAAGACTCGAAAACATTTTTAAGAATGTTTGGAGTAATGCTGATTTAATAAAATAAATCAGTCCCGATATATTAGAAAATATCTGAATATTATTATTTAAATAATATTCTCATAAAGGATAATCTTTATAAAAATAATTGAAGTAGGAGTTTTAAAAACTTATACTTGAAATTAATAATAAATGACCAAAGATATACTTATACGAAAGTACGATCTTTATTTGAATAATCGAAAATAAGTTTAATTATCGAAACATTATTCTTTAATAAAATAAAGAATATTACTTAATAAATAAGCCGAGTCATAAGTCCTCGAATGAATATTCAAAGTAATATTCATTAAATAAAATAAACGGAGTCATAAGTCCTCGAATGAATATTCAAAATAATATTCATTAAATAAAATAAAGTTATCGAATAAACCTTATTCGATTAATAGTTTTGAAAACTATATCTATATATATATAAATATATATATATATATATATATATATTAAACTCGGGAACATCGACTCCTGGTTTAGCAATATGTTCACCTTTGGGTCCCCTATACTAAGGGTATACGCAACCACTGCTTATCTCTAGCATAGGTATTATGCAACTTATAAGCATTTGAATCAACAATTAGATATCAAGATTACGAAACAGAAATGCATATATACCATATCAGCTTGCTCCAATATATCATAAAATTTGCTAATAACAATCATGTACTTATCAAAAGATAATGTATATACATATATTTACATCACAACAACAGTATAACGGGTAGAAAACTTACCTAAGTGCTCCGGGGTAGACTTAAGCTTAGAGTGGGTCCGGTAACCTATGAACAATAACATAAGCCGGAATTAAACCACGGCCGCTTAAGAAGCTAGACTTTAACCAATTGAACCCTAACATTTGCTTATGGTCATTTCTACGCTTAACAAATCACATAAGTCGTTCGAGTACCCTCGGTTCCACCATTTTTAATAAATTAACCGTTACAAATTTTAAGGCAACGCTTTCGCGAATACCCTACCAACTGCTAATCCACTTTACATAATTGTTTCATACTCCAATTAGTCTTTTAAGGGCCTTAACCAAGGTTTCAAAGTAAGGCGAGAGGTAATGGTTCGTTGACGAAACGCCGTTACTTAAAACAGTCGTTTCTCCTAAACCGTACATCGGATTCAAGCGAACCACATATCAAAACGAAGCTCGTAACATGAACTATCTAAACATGGTAAAGGTTAGAATCTTTCAGTGAGTTCACGGGACCTAAAGTTAAGAACAGAACAGTTAAGGAAATCGGGCATTATGACATTTATGTTTACGCAATTTCCAATTTAATTAACACTCTAAATTATCATCAATTCACTCACAACCACCAATACAACAATATTCAACCATCATACTACAAATTCAGTCCCCAACTTCAAGTTTTACCAATTTATCCAACCAATCAAAGACCCAATATTAAAAACCAATACAAATCCACCAAAACTACTTATAATCAAAGATCAAGCCTTAATACTAATAATGCTTCAATAAAACTTAATGGAATCATAAAATCAAAGCTAGGGTTTGAATTTGATACCTTCCTCGGTAGGTTTTAAGTTGCTAGGAAGCCTTAGGGAGCCTTAATCTAACTTCCTACAAGCTTGATCTTTCCAAAGAAATCAATAACACAAAGTTAGGTTTTGAAGTTTCTAAAAGTCCGATTTAAATAACTGTACAAATGAGGGTCTTACCCTACTTATTTGGACGAGACTTGTGAACAATAGTTGTAGGCCATCTCAATACCTTTCCAACGAGCTATAAAACATAACATTTGAGTGAGTATTGAAGGATATATGGTAGTTTTAAGTTGCTGCTCTGGTTTTGGCCGAGAGCAAGGGAAGAAAAGTGAAGTAAAAATATTTCTAGTTTGATTAAATGATTTGTGTGGTGTTTAGCTTGGTTACTTCCTTTTGTTGTTAATTAGATTGTTACCATGGTAAAAATTGTGTGGCTCACAATCAACCAACCAATCCCTCCATTTGTCATGCTTATGTCACCATGCCTATGTCATCTTTCTCATGTCATCCTCTTACACTTGTCTTCTTCTTGTTGGTGTGATGACATCATCATCCACTAACCTCTTTGATTAACCCCTAATTACTTGGCTAATGACCGCTTATCTGTTATACGGTTCGCTTAACTTTCGTTCTCATTTATCATTTGAGGGATCATACTTGGGATTTTATTACTTAGGTTCCCCTAAACCTTTCTCAATATTTTATATTCCTTTTATGATCCTCTCTAAAAATCCTTGAATTTAAATCATTTTTATCATGTTACCTTATACTCAATTCTTTCGGTATCTGGTGAATTTTCGGGGAAAATCAAAGTGTTCGGATTTGGATTATGACGATCTTTACATACACTTATATACCATATAGATTACTAATAAGACATCAGAATATCAATAAAAGAACTGCTACATTGTGTGGCATGAAAAGTTTTCTTATTCAGCATAATCAGCAAAATCACTATTCATAAGGTTTACAAAAAGTCCAAAATTTTTGGGGTTATTATAAAAGAAGTTTTTTCACGAGGTGAAGTGGTACATGTGGGATGGGCCATTTTCGTTTCGGCAATGAGCTGACCATATCATCAGGAGATGTATTCCGTACAGCGAGATGGAGGGTATCTTGCGAGACTGTCATTCGACTATTTATGGAGGCCACTATGCTGGAGAGAAGACAGGAGCTCGTATCCTGCAAGAAGGATTCTTCTGGCCTACATTGTTCAAGGATGCACATCATTTCATTTTAAAGTGTGATCGCTGCCAGCGTTTTGGAAATATATCAAAGAAGAATGAGATGACTCTTAATGTGCTTCTCGAGATTGAGGTCTTCGATGTTTTGGGAATTGACTTTATGGGTCCATTTGTCTCATCTTGCAATAATCAGTATATCTTGTTGGCGGTCGATTATGTGTTAGTTAAGGCTTTGCCGATGAATGATGTGAAGGTAGTGCTTTATTTTCTTCACAAGCAGATATTCACAAGATTCGGAACTCCAAGAGTCATAATCAGTGACGAGGGATCGTATTTTTGCAATCGCAAGTTCACTGCTATGATGAAGAGATATGATGTGAATCATCACATTTTTACTACCTATCATCCTCGGACTAATGGTCAAGCTGAAGTGTCTAAAAGAGAGGTCAAGAATATTCTACAGAAATTTGTATGTCCATCGAGGAAAGATTGGTCTTTGAAGCTGGATGAAGCTGTTTGGGCCTATCGAATAGCATTCAAGACTCCTCTAGGTATGTCACCGTTTCAGTTGGTTTATGGTAAAGGATGTCATTTGCCTATGGAGCTAGAGCACAAGGCATATTGGGCTTTGAAGAAATTGAACCTTGATATGGATGCAACTGGTAAGAAAAGGATGCTTCAATTGAATGAACTTGACGAGTTCCGACTTCAAACGTACGAGAACAATAAAATGTATAAGGAGAAAGTCAAGAAGTGGCATGATAGGGGTCTAGTGCTTAAATCATTTATGCTGGGGCAACAAGTTCTTTTTTTCAACTCTCATCTCCGTCTTTTTCCTGGAAAATTAAAGTCGAGATGGTCAGGGCCGTTTGTTGTCAAAACTGTGTTTCCACATGGAGCGGTGGAGATTTTTGAGAATGATCCAGGCCAAGCATTCAAGGTGAATGGACAGCGTTTGAAGCATTACTATGGAGATATGGCAAACCGTGAGGTGGTTAGTGCCGTTTTATTATCAACTTGATTTCGGATTTTCACGTCAAGCTAGCGACTTAAACCAAGCGCTTCATGGGAGGCAACCTATGTTTGTTGTATAGTAGGTTTGTCGAAGAAAAAAAGATAAAAAATAACATATTTTTTAGTTTTTCCAAAAAGCCGGCGCGCGTCCGCGCGAGATGTGGGGCGGCCGCGCGAAGATGACAGAAAGTCGGCGCGCCCGCGCGAGTCTGCGGGACGGCCCCGTGGAGGGTCTGTGTAAAAAAAATAGAAAAACAAAAAATTCAAAACAAAAAAACCAACACCCCGGCCAAATTTAAACTCTTTTCTACACTAATCCTACCCTAATTCTTCTTTCTACACAATCCTAACCCTACCGAATCTATATTATATATACATACATCCTATACACATCTCTATCATATATCTTTCAATTCCAGAACCTTAGTTGTTGATATTCACTTCTTACACATCAAATTTCTACTATTATACTCATGGCACCCGAAAGATCAAGAGTCGTGTTGAGTAGCAGCTCTTGTCACTCATCGGATTTGAGTGCTGGTAGAGCGGTGGCTAGATTTTCTTCTCCGGATGCACAAGCTGAGTTTAATCGATTGATGTCCAAATAAATTATAAAGGAGAGGGGTTTCTTACCCACTACGAAAGATGGAAAGCTCTTGGAGATGATTACCGAGATGGGATGGCAAACTTTTTGTGAGGTACCCGTGCTGTCCCAATGAGTATTGTTCGGGGATTTTTTGCTAACACAAGGGCTGATAATAACGGGTTTTCAGTGGTTCGTGGTTTGACGGTGGATTACACACCAGCGGCTATTCGCAGGGTTATCAATCAACTTGCGAGAAAGCCAACGCAGGAGGATTGGCCCCAAAAGACAAGGGAGGACTTTGATCTTGATAACATTATGGCTGAGATGTGTGTTCCGGAAACACAATGGAAGTGCAAGAAGGGCACGGATGAGCCACTCACTTTTCCGGCGGCATGCATGAAAGTGTATGCCCGTGCATGGAATGTTTTTGTGTGTGCGAATATTATGCCTTCTTCGCATCAGCATGACGTTACAGTTGATCGCGCTATTTTACTTTGGAGGATTTTGAATGAGGAGTATGTGGACCTCAGCCATGTGATATATGAGAATATGCTACGATTTCTGAAGACCAAGACATCGGGGGCGATTCCTCACGCCTCGATTGTGACGAAGCTTTGTGTTTCGGTGGCATTCGTTGGCCCGAGTTGGAGCAGTTGCAAATGCCGAGAGCTTCTATTGACAGCTCTACGATCTCAGTGATGCAAGAATGGTATGGTGGAAAGCGGATGAGAAGGGTATTGGTTACACTTATGATCATTTTCCCGGTGGCCAGCCAACCGATCAGACTTATGCTGGTGGTTCTTCTCCGGCCAGGCGTGCAGCTTGGAGAGCCGCTCGAGGTGAGGCTAGTTTTTCACGTGTTCAGCAGGAGGAAGGGTTTGGTGATGCGCGGTTCAGGAGATTGGCCAGGTGCATGGATGCGATGCACGACATGCACAGTCATTTTGCGGCCGACTTGATACAGACTTTGGGCACTGTTTTCTGAGCCATTGGTGTTGAGGTTGATTGGCCAATGTTTGGTGCTGGTTCTGTGTATCCACCTCCTGATATTCCACCCGAGGAGGGTGATGATTCTGATAACTAGGTATGCCTGAAATCCTTATTATTACCTTCAATGAGGACATTGAAAATTTTATATTTGGGGGTGATAATGTAAGGATTAGTTTGTGTGTGTCCATATAGATTCAAGTTGCATGTTTAGCGTATCTTATTCATATTTTTGCATGATTGTTCATATAGGACATTTTTGTTTATTTTTTTTATGTGAGTTCATATAGTTACATGTGCATGCATATAATATGATCCTTTAGGTTGAGCTATTTCTGACTGATAAGTTGATGATGATTTGAGTGTGGTGATGATGAATAGAGGGTTGTTTAAGTCTTAATGAATTGATTTGAATGCCATGAATTTTTTTTCCACAAGTCTTATAGGTTTGCTTTTGAGCTAGATCATGATCATATTTGTTTAGTTGTTGAGATTTAATTACTTGTTTATAACTAGAATTTTTGGTATTCTCATAGTGTCATAAGAACACTGAATTTTAAACTGGAGAAAAACTTGGATTTCATTGCTAGTTGTGAATAAGGCTAGGCATCAAATGGCTAGTAGCCGACTTATATTTATATGAGTAGTCTAGGGTTGAATGAGATGGAGCGATACACACTCATTCAGAAATTGTTGAAAAAAGAGAAAAAAAAAAGAGAAGAAAAAAAGAAGAAAAAAAGAAATAAATATGTGTTGTGCATAATTGATCACGAGTGGGCTCTTTAATACTCGAGTTATTAAGTTCTAGGGGACTTTGTGCCTAGTGATCTAAGGCTTTTATAGTCTGGGATCCACTAACTTAACGCTCGCTACATGGGTATTATTGTATAAGTCTTGTGAGACTTCACTTATTGCACGATCAAATAATCATCTTTGTTATGTGTCAATAATAGCATGAATCCTTGTATAACTCTAGTAGGAAGGAGGTGTTATGAGTCATTATGTGTTTAACATCTATTCTATTTATAAACTTATGATTGTTTTGATGATAGATAAGTATGGTTATTGATCTAGTTTCGAGAGTACATCTGTTAAACATCCACACACGCACATTTCTGGTTTTTGAGTTGGGTTGTGGGGTTTATTCGAACTCTATTTTAAGTCGTTGCATTCTTAGAAGCATTCACTTGTTGGTTGATTATGGTTATTCTGAGGGTATCGATTGCATTATCACATAATTGCATTCACGTAGTTGCATTCATGCATTAGGTTTATTTTATAGATTTGAGTCTGTTTATGCTTGAGCAAAAGTATCGATTCAAGTTTGGGGGTTTGATAAGTGGATGTTATATCTTCTTGGAACGCTTCATTACAAGCTTAAGTTGGTGTGTTGGACTCATGTTATTTGTATTTTGATATGTTTTTGTGTTTTTGCATCTCAAGAACTAGTTGGAGGAAGAATGGAGCTTTTATTGAATATATTCTTAAAGGAGCCAAGAATATGTAGTCAATGTCATTCCCAAATTGTATAGGATCTCGAGAGCTTCGTGTGGACTGCTTATTCGCCAAATTCTGACGAGTGGAGCAGAAGTTACAACTAAAAGATGAAAGTTCAGAATTCAACCTACAGTAGCACGACGCGCCCGCGTTGGATTGCGGCGGCCGCGCCAGTAGTCAGGAGTCGCACGTGCCCGCGCGGGATTGATGCGGCCGCACCAGAAGTTTTTATCAGAATCCTGATTTGACTCGATTTCTGAGAAATAAAGAGCCTTGCTTATCCAAAAGCCTATATATACCTATATTAAGACATTTTTAACAACAGGGAGACCAGGAGATAGCAACGAGATGACCTAATAGCACAAAACAATGAAGGAGAAGAAGATCTATTTTTTACTTATGATTCTTTGCTTAAGTTGTAATTTTTGATGCTCGTTTTCTTTGTTGTTTGAACCTAATAATCTTGTTAACGTACTTTGATATATTTATTCAGTTTATGAAGACCTAGCTTATTTACCTTACTTTCATTGGAACCCATAGTGACAATGAGTTCGGTTATGAACTAATCGTTATCGCGGGGTTCTAACGGATTTACTTATGGATTTCTATAGTTAATTGTTTTGATATCTTAGTGTGTGGTTATTGTATGATATCCTAGTATTGGTTGTGCTTATTCATCTTATGTGCGTCACGGACATATAAAATAGCGTGTTAATCTCTATTCTGTCGGGGTCTTTGGTCTTTCCCAATTTAAAATAACTTCAATCTTTGCTAGATCAACTTGAATTGCTTTCATGCTAATTATATGACCAGAATTTGCATTTCAAAAACTTTGTATAAACATGTTCTCTCCTTCAAATTTCTAAAGTAATTCATAGGTGTTCAACATGTTCTTCTTCATTCTTTGAGTATATTAAGATGTCATCAACAAATACAATGATAAATTTATCAAAATACTTTTTGAACACTCTATTCATTAAATCCATGAACGCTGTTGGTGCATTGGTCAGTCCAAATGCCATTACAAGAAATTCATAATTTACGTACCTCGTTTAAAAAGAAGTCTAAGAAATATCTTCTACCTTAATCTTCAATTGGTGGTAACCTGATCTTAAGTCAATCTTTGAAAACCACGCTTTTCCTTTCAGTTGATCAAATAAATCATCAATCCATGGCAAAGGATACTTATTTTTTATAGATAACTTATTTAACTCACGATAATCGATACATAGTCACACACTGCCATTTTTTTCATAAACAATACCGATGCACCCCATGGGGATACACTAGACCTAATAATTCCCATATCCAAAAGATCTTGCAATTGCGTCGCCAGCTCTTTCATTTCAACGGGTGTCATTCGATACGGAGCTTTCGAAACTGGTTCAGTACCTGGTGTCAAGTCGATGGTAAACTCGATTTCTCGATCCGGAGGTAGTCCTAGAAATTCATCTGCAAAGACATCAGGAAATTCACACACCACGGGAATGTCTTCAAATTTCAGACTTTCTTTTTCCGTATATAATATATAGGCTAAATAAGCTTTACATCCTTGGCATAGAAATCTTTTAGTCTGCATCATCATTTGGAATCTTTGCTTCTATTTCTCGTCTTTAAATGTTATAGTTGCATATTTTTCAGTTCGAAGATTCACTTTCTTATTCGTGCAATCGATCTAGGCATTGTTACCAGCTAACCAGTCCATTCCTAGAATAATATTGAATTCTCCTAACTTGAAAAGTATCAAGTCAACAGAGAAATGATGTCCCGCTATTTTGATATCGCACGCTGGACACACTCGGTCTACGGTAATTTGATCATCATTTGCTAACTTTATAATTAATGTTTCGCTCAACCGTTAGATTTCACAACATAACTTATTAATAAATTATTCAAAAATAAAGGATCTGGTGGCTCCAGAATCAATTAATACTTTCGCATCTACAGAATTCATAGGAAGCGTACCTGCAACCACGTTTGGATTCTGCACAGCTTCTTTCATTGACATATTAAAGGTCTTTTGCCTAGGCTGATTCTGCTGTGGTGGTGGAGGTAATGCTAAAACTATTTAAATGCTGCCACCATAGCTGCTCCTCTATAATCCTTAGCAATATGTCCCTTTCTTTCGCATTGGAAACAGGTAATCTCTGTCTTCCATGTTGGGCATTCCTCAGAGTAGTGTCCCTTTTGCTTGCATTTGAAACATGTGACATTCGACTTATTACAAATTCATGTATGTTTCTTTCCACATATTCTACAATCGGGTATTGGTGGTCTGATGATTATTTGTTAATTTGGGGCTTGGAGTCCGTTACCTGTTCTCTGATTGCCTTGTTCTGTCCTTCTAAAATTTGTATTTTTCCGGGCTTGAAATCCCGGCCTCATGTTGGAACGATTCTGAAAACTTCCTTATCCCTTTTCCTTTTTAGACACCTCACTTTCCCCTTCAATGATCATAGCTTTCTGAACCACGGTCGTGTAGGTTGTCAATTCAAATACTGCCACTCTACTACGAATCCGCGACTTCAATCCCTGTTGGAATATCTTATCCTGTTTCTCATCAGTATCAACCTGCTCCGGAACAAACCCAGCTTATTTAGTAAACTTGGATTCATATTCAGTAACTGACATATTCCATTGCTTCAATTCTAAGAACTTGATTTCCATTTGGTTCTTCATATAGCAAAGAAAATACTTTTCCAGAAAAAACTCGGTGAATCTATCCCAAGTTATGACGCCGTCTCCTTCTAGCGCTTTTTTGGACTCCCACCAGTAGCTAACTTCTCCCCTTAGGAAGTAACTAGCAAATTCCATCTTGTGATCTGCTTCCACTTTTATCAGTGTGAACGCTTACTCTATCTCCCTCAACCAGGCCCTAGCTTTAGTGGGATCCGATGTATCTTCAAATTCCGGAGGCTTTACAGACTAAAACTGTTTAAAGGTAACAACAGGTACAACTGGTGGTACTTGTGGCTCAGGATGAGGTGGCTGCTATAATATCTGTTATTGGAACTGTTGTTGCTGTTGTTGCATTTGTTGCTGCATCATCACCATTTGTTGTTTCATCAGGTGAAACATTTGTTTCATATGGTGGTTATTATTGTTTTTCCCTTCAATATTATCATTGGATGACTCAGTTCTGGCCTTTCTTTTTAGTGCCATTTTTCTGAAAATAAAAAATGGTTCTTTTAATAATAATTTACTAAATAGGTGATAATGGATAAATGAACAATTTGTCTAGTATTAAAACAGGGAATTTAAATAATGGATAATGGAAAGAAAAAAATTTGAGAGATATCAAAACGAGAAATTAAAATAGTTCAGAACTCAAATAAATCATTTGAAATAATTTTAAAATTTGGAATAATATGTGGTACAACATTGTTTTAAATAAAACAGAATTTAGAATATGGAAAAATTGTAAAATAGTATAGTAAATTGAAATGCTATAAAGACTGAAATTTCAAATAAAAAGAAAAAGTTGAAAAAGTTTATTTTATATATATCTGACACCAGCTTTAGGCTATATTGCTTGATACAAAAGGTTTACATCAGATCTGTCACAGCTACTTGTTATACATGTCAAAACTAGATACTACACACATACATGCCTAATCACACTATACTATGCTGCTTCTATCTACATATGGCACATATGATACAACCCATCTATCTAACTGGCTAATCTCAGAAACCTGGTGGTACACGGTCTATCTCCTATCGGATCAAATCTAAAACTGTCTCCACCAATCTCATGGCTCGGTAGTACCCTGCGTTAGTACGAATGTCCTCCAGACTCAGCTCTCTAAACTCTTACGAAGCTACCCGATAAACCTGCCTGAGTTTCTCTCTCTCTCTCTCAGCACATCATCTGGCTGTAGAGCTGTCACGGGGCCATACTCATGTCTCTTAAATAATCCAAGGATCTCACTGTACTGAGCTCTCCATATCTGTATATCCTCTCTCATCCTGACATACTCATAATACGGCACTGTCCGCAACTATCTAAGATCTGTCTGCAATCCTCAGGAAGGTAAAGGCACATGCTGATTAATAACCTGCTCATCCATGAACTCAACAGGTGGAAACTGGTAAATTCTTAGCATTGGAGCATAGATAGCTAGGGGAGCTTGGAATTACACTGGCGGTATCTGAGGCTCTATCAACTGAGGTTCTGGATGTACATCTGGCTGCTGAAATGGTATATTTGGCTCTGGTTGCTGTAATGGTATCTCTGGCTCTGGCTGCTGAAATGGTATCTCTAGCTCATCTAACTGTAGAAAATTAATCAGGTCAGGTATCCCAAGCATCGGAAACTCGAAAGGCGGTAGCAGAGGTATCTCTAGCTCAAAATATGGGAAAAATTCTATAGGATCAGGTACCTCTGGAACTGGTGGATCTACTGGTGCTACTGGAGCTATAAAAACTGGTGCTATTACTGGTCCGGACACGGTCCTCTCAGACGATGATGAAGCCATCTGAAATAATAACCATAACATAAGAAAAAAAAGGTCATTTCCCATTCCTAGAACTTACAAACTCCTAATCTATAAATTAATAAAACCCTAATACTACTATTCCCATCTTATGTGATCTTCCTATCTTATCTTAATCTTAATGTACTTGTTTCAGGGACCAAAACCTATGTTCAGATGCTAACTGTAACACCCTCCAAATCCGGGGTCTACATCTGGGGAATTAATAGCCACTAATTACCTTATGAAACCTGTACAATAATAATTAGCACCCTTGGTGCCAGAGGGTCCCACCGTCTGACTCGTTTCTTGACCACTCGAGTACGGATGGGTTTTATTATCGGCCTTAACTGAAAAATAAGGTGAATAACAACAATAGGGATGAGCCATAATTGCTCAACAAACCTGCAACATATATATATAGTATAAAGAGAATATTAACTGAATCGGTAATCTGATTGTTTGAATAACCACATATTTCTACAAGGAACAATGAAGGCCACTATCGTCGATTACCAATGAATTAAAGTGGACACAAAAACCAACATATGTACTATAACCTGCTGATCAGTCAGGATATAGGGAGGATCCATACCCAACTGTACAGACCCACCAACATATAGGGTACCCAGGCACTATGGCCTAATAATCAAGGGTCCGGTTCATACCCGGCCCACATCGTAACCATCTAGTCCATGGATTCGCATCCGGAATATTCAATATGCGTTGATGTATTCCAATATCAGAATATATCAGAATATATGTATATATATATATAAACTATTGGAATATGAATAGAGGATTTAATGAATTAGGAGAAATCGGGAATCGAAACAAATTATGAATAAAGGAACAACAGTTGTGTATCAGAGTTTGTGAACAGGAGTTATCAGTGTGTAGCTGTTATCAAAATCTCAAAGCAATTCACTATTCTGAACTTAGAATAGGGGAAAAACTTTCCTGATACTTGTTTTACTTCAGGTATATCACACTTCTCGAGCACAAGTTGATTCTGCCTTGTTGGAGTTGGATCTTTCAAAGAAAGATACTCGTTTAGTTGACTTACATCGAAATTGTATCTCAGAGTGAGACCACGTAGCTCTTATTGTCTACCTGCACGACTCTATCTGACTCGTATATAAGTTATCTAGCATTTAGGACTTAAGTACTCACATAAATCATATAGCACATAAGGCAAATAATTAATTTAGACTCAAAAATATTTTTAGAATCGAAATCGGATCTATAGTCGTACTAACAAGCAATATCTGACTCGTTTCCTATTTTTCTGGGATTTATTAGACTCGTATTTATAAATAATAAGGGTTGTAATTAAATAAATATCGTAAGCTACCTCGCTCTCGAAAGAAATTAAGATTTATAACTATTTTTAATGAATTCAAGTCATTTTTCTCAGTCTAAGGGCTTTCGTTTCGATTAAATCGGATAAATGGTACAATTATAATTGAATAAACAAGAATAAATAAATTATTATTCAAAATAATTAATTATTCCAAAACATTTGAACCTAAAATATATTTTTAAATAATTATCTAGTAAAAAACAAATTTTAAAATGATTTTTCCCTAATTTTTGGAATTAAATAGAATTCATTACAAATTATTCAATTAAATTGATTAATTATAAATTAATTAATCAATTTAAATAAATAATAAGTAATTAGGAAATAAATAAATATATAAATAATTTTTCAATTTCTAAAATAAGAAAATAGTTTAGATTTATTTATAAAATAAATTAAATAAATAATCAAATTAATTATTTGATTTACTGATTGATTAAAAACTGATTTTCTGAATTTTATAAAATAAGAATAAAATAAAATATTCACAAACAGGTTTTAGAAACTGAATTAGGGTTTTGGGGATTGAAACCGGGTCAACCACCGGTTTTCAATCGGGTCGTCGGGTCACCGGGAATGTTCAAGAACAGCCGGATTTATAAGTTTTTCCGGCGAGCCCCATACTCTCGGGTGAGCTCGATTACCCCCTCCCCCCAAACCCTCTATTTTGCCTCTTTCTTCCACCATTCTCCATCTCCACCAGCCCAGCTACATCGATGCTGCTTCAAAAATCCGGTCAAAACCTTGATAAAACCTATCGATTAAACACCCTGGCATCTATACACAACTCATATAAGCCACCAAACCCTCAAACTGTTGTCCCCGGAGCCGGAAAACTTGAAAACGCCACCTATAATGGCGATTTTCCGACGAGCATAAACCGGGAATAAAAATTAACAAAACTAGTATGTTTCGACTGCAAATTCAACGGTCTACAACTCTATATCACTCAAATTCATCTCAACCACTTCTATTAAAAACACCCAAAATCGAAATTAAACCCGAAATTAAAAATTTTAAATCGGTTAATCTACATACGAAATTGATGACAGAAATAGATAGTAGATTCAATATGCTTCAGTTTGATTACTCACATGACCGATTTTGGTAACAGAATCGTGTTGAAATTGAGGATTGGTTCCAGGAGCTCAAGAACCCTAATTGCAGAGAAATTGGGGAATTTCTTGATTTTTCTATTTTTTTATAATTTTAATTAATTAATTAATAGAAAATCAATTATTTATAATTTTAATAAAAAATACCCCTAATAAAAATATAGGCCCTAATTATATCCCTAAATAAAATTAATTAGCCCTTAATTAACAATTTTTGGGTATTAATTTTGAATTTTTAAATATCCAACAAATATAAAATATATGTCAAAAATTCTCAAAAATTGTGAATAATACAAAAATGAAAAGAAAATAATACTTGATAATTTCATGATCCTAGAAAAATAATAATGTGATTTTTGTGGGGCTTTTGACACCCGAAGAGGCCCATAAAGTCGTTTTTCGCGAAACGAGAAAATTTATAAAATGACTAGATGTTCAGAATATCGACATGGTATGTGCCATACTGGGAAAAATAAGGCCAATGATTTTGTATGAATTATCAGCTATTAAAACACTGTTTGGGTCGTACAACTTTTGATATAAAGCATTGGACTCATAATAAAACTGTTAGGTCACACACACTATAGAAGGGGGTTGAATACAGTGTATAGCACAATCAAATCGAATTCTAATAACACAAGTAACAGAAAAACAGACTTTATTCAAAGCAATAAACTCTATTACAATATGGAACTGTCCTCTCTGAGTGATGAACAAATATCACGAGAGCTGCTAGGATTACAATGAATAATATTCTCGATAATGATAACACTTATAGTGTAAACCCTATGTCTGTGTTTATATACTACACAGTTACAAGATAATCGCTAATTGATATGGAATATAATTCTGCTTCCTAAAATATATCAATCAGATATCTTTTCTTCCGAGTATTCTATTCTTCATAGAATTCCTTCTTCATGCATATCTCTTCTTATGTTTGTCTTGATCTTCTCTTAAATCAATCAGTCGCCTTCCTTATCTGAACGTTTCCTTTAAGTCCTGATATTATCTTCTGATAAATATCTCCTGAACCTTAAGCACTGATGACTTAAGTTCTGACTTCAATATAAGTGCTGATTTTAGTTAAGTACTGATTTGTCCTGTTTAAGTAAGATCTGAAAACTAAATATAAATCATATTAGTCATGACATTATCAAATATATCTAACAATCTCCCCCAACTTGTAAATTAGTATAATATACAAGTTTAACAAATATTTGATGATGTCAAAAACATTAAGTACAAATTCATGAAAATTTGACTAGATAACTACAACTTACAGTCCTTAAAGCTTTACCAACTTTAACTTCTGATAACAACTTCAGTCTGTATTCATATCAGAATTTGAGCAGTTGTAGATCTTGACTTGGCTTCACTTTCTGATCTCTCTGATGTCAGGAGTTATTCTGAGATAGTTTTTTAACAAACATCTCTCAGCATATCAGAGTTCATCAATCATCCTCCTTTTAGCATCTTTAAGCTCTGCAGAATCTTCACCAGTTTGGAAGATAGCAGCCCTGAGATCATTTATTCTAGCTTTCCTTATGTCCTGATCCAGTCTGATCAAATACGCCTTGTTAGACTCAAGATTGAATTCTACAGCCTTATAACCCAGAAAGGTAGTTATAATCTTAGCAGAGTTAGGCTTCATCTCAACAATATCACCCTTATGATCTCTGTACTTTGGAAGATATGTGCTGTCAGACTTTATAGAATAAAGCCTTTTATGTCTCTGAATTTGATTCTTCAAATAGTTTGCAGCACTTTCTGTTATTCTGTCATTCACTTGAAGTAAAAATAAAACATGTTCCAATTCTTCAAAATACTTCAGTGGAATATCATTTTCCCTTATATGGTAAACCCTACCATCTGTCATGAAGTATAACAAGATGTGTTCTTTCAAATAGGTATGGTAAACCATCTGTACAGATTCTAGTTGATTCAATCTTTCAGGAGTTGCTCCAACACCTGGTTCACTTAAGGAAGTTGGATCATTGGTTGTGTTCTGTACTCTTCTTTCATCAGCACTACGCAATCCAGATTTATCTCTTGTTTCCTTTCCAGTAACCACTCTCGCTTCAAAACCACTTGCAACAGTCTTCAAAGGTTGAGTCTGTTCGACTTTGGTGAATCCTGGTAGGAGTAACTTTGAGGATTTAACATGAGCAATGTTAGAGGTTTCCTTTGATTTATCTTCTGATATCAAGTCTACTTGAGCTATGTCAGAGGTTACTTGCTTCTTTGTAATATCGGAACTAATTATATCTTAACTCTGAACAACTTGAGCTATGTCAGAGGTTGTCTTAGAAATCTTTCTTGAAGTCAGAGTAAGATCAGCATCTTCAACAGTAATTTCTTCATCCACAGGAGGCACATAAACCTTTATATGTTCACCAACTTTTTCTTTGCCCTTGGACCTTGGATCTATCTGCAATTTTGATTTAACCTTGGTTGCCTCAAGATTTGTCCTTTCTCTTATCACAATGCCTTTGGCCTTAGGAAGTTTCTTTTTACCAACAGAAGCTTCAGATTTAGAATTGACCTTTTCTGACTTAAGTCTAGCTTCTTCTTCCATCAGACTCTCAAAGTCCATCCCTGGATTTTCTTTCAGAAATAACTGTCTTGAAATTTCTTCATCATGATCCAAAAGTTCATCAGAACTTATTCTTTTACTAGTATCAGAAGTAATTCTTTTTCCAGTATCAGAACTTGTTTTATGACTTGTAGCTTCAACTCTTCTTGATGAGAGACCTCTACCTTGACTATGACCTCCACCCATTCCAGAGTTTCCCTGGTCATCTTTTTCATCATCGTTCCCCTTCAGTGTCTTAACAGTTTTGCATTTGGACTTAAGTACCTTCTCCCCCTTTTTGGCATCAGCAGGTAAGAAAAGAGAGACATGCAATTCCACTGAGGATTGGATTTCATCGAGTTGAGATTGCTGAGAAGCTTGATTTTTCAAAATTTCATCAATCTGAGATTGTTGCTTCTCTTGGGTCATCTCAATGTAAGCAACTCTGTCAAAGGTAGGTTTGAAAAAGTTTTTCTTGTCCAACTTGACAAGTGTATCTTGCTGTATTAAGAGTTCTTGAACCCTGTTCAACTTGTCTTGAGTGACAGACTGTTGACCTTGAAGGTGCCTTGTAGTTAGTGCAGTAACTCTTAGTTGTGTCTTGAAATCATCATTAATTAGCATCTCATCAGCTTTTGCCAAGTGCTCAACAAGAATTTTTTCAGATAGAACAAAGGTAACTGTGTTCCACTCCTTAGTCCACTCCTGTCCTCTAGGAGTTTCACTCCAAGGTACTGGTGCTTCCCCTGTAACTAACTTCTTGACTATCTCACTTTTGTGAACAGTTTGTTGAGGTGCATGTCCTGATGGACCAGCTGCAGTAGCATCTTCATTTATAGCAGCATCACCAGTAGAATCAGCATTTGCAGCATCAGAACTTACAGAGTCAACATCTTCTGACAAAAGAACAGTATGAGAAACAATTGAGGCTTCAACATCATCCTCTAAGTGTTGATCTGCTTCCAAGTTCTGATCAACAGCCATATTCTGATGCTCACCTATAGTCTAATCTTCAATGTCTAGATGCAGAGAAGGTGTTTTAGACAATTCTGGAGTTTCATTAGCATCAGTAATTGGTGTTGTTGATGGATTAATTGGAGCTGTTGGAGCTTCTAAGTAGAGAACCGCAGGCACAACCAGGTTGTGAATATCAATTTCAGCACTTGTGCCTGGGTCTGCAGTAGATACTGGTTCATGTACAGGAGACACAGGTGGTGTAGATGCTTTATCTATAGTAGTAGCTTCAGCAAATTTTGGCTCTTGTGAGATCAGAGATTCCTGATCTCCTTCCTTAGCGGCTGCTTCCTCATCATCTGAAACTGGCCTGTGAGTTCTCTATTTCTTGTATCTCTTTGAAGAAGAAGATTCCTTGGGAGTTTCAGCATAAGACACTCTTCTAAGCCTTTTGGGAAGCTTAGATCCCCCAATTCCAGTATCCTTCTGAGAAGGGACCTTCTCAGCTTCTTTAACAACAGGTTCTGATGCAGGAACCTATTCCTCACTGTCTGACTCATCTCTCAGAACAATCCTCCTTCTCTTCTGTAGTGTCTGAGGTACAGTCTTTGTCCTCTTGGGCTTGGAAGATGAAGGCTTCACAGTATGTGCTGATCATGAAGGTTGAGTTATCTGTGAAGGTTTGAGATGTGTTCTGATAGAGGGTTTAGTAGGTTGAGATGTATGTGTGGTATGTTCTGATGGTTGTTGTGGTGTCTGGGATGTGCTGGTGGGTTGTATATCAGGGTAAACAGATCTGTAAGTGTGAGGAACAGCATTTACCAAGATCTATTTTACAGACTGAGGTATCTGTAAGGGTCTAACCACCTTTTTCTTAACATCAGCATTTACCAAATCATTAAACGCCCGTTTTGCAAGTTTAAAGGGTGGAAATAAAAAACTGGCTAGTTGAGGTTCATCAGCACAACAGAAGTTATATATGAGCTGACAGAATCTAGCAAAGTATATTACATTCATATCCTCTGTCATCCTATCCCCTATAAAGCCTAGCACAACACTTGCATAATCAAAATGATTTTGGTGAATAATAGCATACCCGATATGCTGACTCATAATAGGAATGGCATCAAAGTTGGAACACTTATTGCCGAATGCTTTAGTGATGCAGTCGAAGAAAAAGCTCCATTCCTTACTGATATGTGCTCTTTTCAACTGTACAAGCTTGACCAAACTCTTCTCATACCCCAAATTGGCCATTAGCTTCTGTAGAACGGGTTCCTCCGGTGTTGAGAAAACACAGCCTTCTGGTAAGTGTAGAGCTTTACGAACTGCTCCAGGAGTTACCACATGCTCAACATCATTTACTTCGAAAATGATGCTTGGAGTACCAGTAGCACCACCATTATCAAAATGCCCAGTTCTCCAGAACATCAGAACTTGTTGACTGGAAATGACTTGAGGCTGGATTAATGCATACCCAATCTCACTGTGTGCTAGAAGATCTTGCACAAAGTGCAAATCAGATGGAGCTGCATCATGGTTTAAGATTGCAGCATAGTTGTTGGGAACAAACTTGGCTCCATCTATAATCGAATCCTTAGGTGCCATGAGAAAAAATTGAGAAATAAGTTTTCCTGTAAGGTGTTTGACAAAATGTCTGTATGAAAAAAAAGTCAGGAGATGAGATAGAATAGAAGAAAAGAAAAAAGAGATAAAGTGAGAAAGTAAATAAAAGATTTTACAATCTTCTCTCTCTTTTACTTATACACGGTAGAAAAAGTAACTGTTGGACACCTGTCAGACATGCAGCAGTAAAGAATACTTAATGGGCACGGGAAAATAGTAATCATTACTTATCACATGCAGTTTTTCAAGGAAAAAACTGTTCCACTTACCAAGTAATCCCATTAATTAAGGTAGTTCAGTTTTAATTTAAAATTTAAACTGTTCCCACTTAAAAAAATTATTTTTACTGCGAGACCAATATTCTGTATAAATACACTAAGTGAGAGAATGACCAAAAAAAATCAAGTAAACAGGTACTGCCACGTCAGAATCAGAACTTGATTTGTATCAGATATAAAAATGGTCATCAAAATATGGGTAAATCAGGATTTAAACTTATATCAGAATTTCAAACAACTCAGAGACAAAATCTTGGAAAAATATAAAATTTCATTAATATATTGAGAAAATTCATTCATGAAATTGAAATTACAGTACAAAATTACAAGATTGTCCTAAGCTACAACTCCTATTTCTTTTTCCTACTTTCAACAAAAAGAACAGCGAGATGAATGATTCATTCCTGCTGTCGAAGAGCTTCCAATTGTTCTTCTTCCAGTCGCTCAACATGGTGATGGTAATCCATATAAAAGAATAAGAGGTCCGTCAGAACCGCTTGGGGAACTGAGTCCCAAACCTCATCAGGAATGGAAGTAACATGCCATTCCTGCTGCCATTCTGGACAGCTCATGGTGAGAGAGAAAGTATCATAGTTCAGGGCTAAGTTGTAATTAACCATGATTGTGATGAGTGAAGAAGAAATGAGTTTAAGAGTTTGAGTGTAAATGAGAGATGTACTGGTTGGAATGAAGTGCTGGTTTATATAGGCAATAGAATGCCAGGAGACGCAAAGGAAATTTAATGCTGACAGGTAGAAATAATTCTACCTCGTCTCCCTAGACTGAAGAGAATAAAAACAACCATTGGAAGTGTAAAACAGGGTTTAATGCGCACAAGAAACAAGTAAACATTACTTGGCATGGACGTGTACCACTAACCCTAATTGTAGTGACTGTTAATATCTCACCCGAACATATTCTGATGTAAAATGGGACTGTTTCAGATTTAAACCATAAATAAGTCAAGTAAAGAATCAGAATTTAATATCAGGACTTAGACTTATATCAGAACTTAACAGTCATCAGAACATGATTTCTTAACTCGAAAAGTGAATGCCTATCTCTGTAATTCTTCACACAAATTCTGATTTTGGTTCTTCAGAACTTAATCATCAGAACTTTCATCAGAACCTGTCCTCAGAATGTATGCAATCTGACACAAAAACTATTCATCTAAAATAGCATTGATCACCACAGTAATTTTCATCATTCATATGGAGTGAAAGTGTGTGAATTAAGCTAAATATCAAACAAAGAGTAAAGTCTGATTCACTTCAGTACATCTTAGAAATAAGGCATAACTAAGAACTTTACTTAAAATCTATCATTATTCTGAAGCCTACTATTGAATGAGTTCATGCATGAGTCCACCTCAACTGTTTAGTGCTTATTTTATGCATCTTTTGAAATTCCATTGTACAGTGGCTTCTTAGTGTAAGTGAGTCACAACTGCTTATCAGAATTTATGCTATTATCAGAGTATTTCTCCAGTAATCATAGAGTGTGAAAAGTCACCAAGATAAATAATTATTTGCTTTTTTGATGCATATTACTTAATACCAGCAATGCACTTGGGTCGTCCCTTCCACATTTTTACTCTGGATCTCAAAGGAGTACCTGATTTTTATTCCTTGTTCTTTTTCTTTTGATAAGTGAGGTCAGCACTTAGTATATTCACCAGATTTACTAACATCAGAACTTAACAGATGAGAAGAATTATTCTAGTTTTTGACTTAGTAATAAGATAGACAAAGTAAACTTAACTAGGTTCAATATTAGAATTTGCTTGTGTCAATAGATTTCCACATAAATAATTACTTCTAACATGGGATCTTTAGTATATTAAAAACTACTAGGTCAGCATCTAGCACAGTTATCCTCATAGGATTGAATAGTCATAAAAACAGTCATATCACTATCAGAGTATAGAAATACACTTCAGAAAATAATCAGTACTTAAGCAATTTTCAATTAAGCACTGAATACACAAAGATAGTAGTATCTATAAATACTGATCATAAAGTCTGATGCAGCAGAACAAAAGCTAAGAAGATTTGGAGAAAGAACCTGAAACCATTCCAAGTTCATTTACCAATCTTGTAAAAGTAGCTTCACACAGTGGTTTTGTGAAGATATCTGCTAGTTGTTGATCTGTTGTAACAAAATGCAATTCCACTGTACCTTCATCCACATGTTCCCTTATGAAGTGGTACCTAATGCTGATGTGCTTTGTCATTGAGTGTTGAACTGGATTATCTGTCATAGCAATAGCACTTTGATTATCACAGTAAATAGGGATTTTAAATTATGTTAACCCATAATCCAGTAACTGATTTTTCATCCAAAGAATATGTGCACAACAGCTTCCTGCAGTAATGTACTCTGCTTCTGCAGTTGATGTGGAGATTGACTTTTGTTTCTTGCTAAACCAAGAAACCAATCTGCCTCCAAGAAATTGGCAGCTTCCATTTGTGCTTTTCTTGTCAATTTTGCAACCTGCAAAATCTGCATCTGAGTAACCTATTAGTTTAAAATATGATTCTCTGGGATATCAAAATCCCAGATCAGCTGTTCCCTTAAGTGTTGGATTTTTAATCGCAGCGGGGGCATGGTAAAACACTTTTACACATATAAAATCCAAATAAAAGCATATAAATCGTGGTAAAAACATAGGGATCGAATCTAACCTTTAAAATAATTCGGAGACAACGATCAGAGATCCTTAGTAGTTGCTCCTCAAGTGTGAAGCACTCCACCGGTATCCACCAAGAAAATGATGTTAAGGAGGAGGAAGGAGGTGGAGAGAATTGGGTTTTCCAAACTTTTTGGGTTTTTGGGGTTCCGGGTTAGAATAAAAAATAGGGTTTATAATAGTATATTTATAGGAAAAATTTTCAGCTGAAATTTTCCCATAAAATATTATTATTATTAACCCATTTATTATTCTCATTAATAATTAGAACACCTTTTAATTATTAATCCTTTTTCTAAACACTTTAGAAATAATTCTCTCTCTTGATTTAATTTCCAAAAATTAAATTCTTAATTAATAATATTAAGAACTTTTCTTAATTAATTTATAATCAATTAAATCTCATTTAATCAATTATTAAATTTGCCAATTAATTATTTATTTCATAAATAAATAATTATCAGCCATTATTAATTAATTCCTCCACCATTAAATCATTCTCTTTTTATGGTGTGACCCTGTGGGTTCAATATTAAGCCGGTAGTAGAAATAAATAATAATAAAACTATTTTATCATTATCTATATAAATTCTCTAATTTATTAAATATAATTAATTAATTAATCATATTTATTCTACATCGCGAGGGATACTTTTCAGCATATCGCGACTATCCGGATAATACGAATTCACTGCTTAGAATACCAAGAACCTATTCAGTGAATAGTTACCGTACAATAAACTCCTTCTACCCTACAATATCCCGATTAAATACAAGGCATGGATCTCGTGTCAAGCCTATCTAATTCAATCACTTGCTTACCATTTACTATGCTTAGTTCTATGCAAATTAGAAACTCCTTTCTAATTTCATTCACTCTGGCCAGAGATTCTTGAACTAGCATAAGTGGATCAGCCTTGAACATTCGCTTCCTTCACTGGAAGGGGTAGAACCTTTATTGATCATACACTATCTTCGTGTACAAAATCCTATACCCAGTAGAGCCCTAATAATTGTCCCTGGAGACTAAGAACTAAACCAAAGCATAGTTCAGTGTACACAAGATGACTATGATGACCTCAAGTCTAAGGATACTTGTACAACTATCACTATGTGAACAACTGCTGACACATGAGTGAACTCCATCAGTTGTTCAGCTGTGCGAGTCATGTTCAGTGAACTTATTCTATAATAAGCACCTACATACTAGTTATAGTGTCACCACACAAATGTCTATGAGAACAGACATCCTTCATAATAAAGCAAGCATAGTATGTACCGATCTCTGCGGATTATTAATTACCAGTTAGTAATCCTACGACCAGGAACTATTTAAGTTTAGAGTTATCATCTTTTAGGTCTCACTATTATGATCTCATCATAATCCATAAAAAGCTTTACTCTAAACTATGGTATATCTTATTTAAACACTTAAATAGATAGAGCCTGTAATAAAAACAAAACAAGTCTTTTATTAGTATCAATGAAATCAAAAGAGATTACACAGGAAATTATTCCTAAATCCTAATTCATGATTGGACTTAGGACATATTCCTTTCAATCTCCCACTTGTACTAAAGCCAATCACTCTGGTATCTAATACCCATCTTGTCTTTATGACGATCAAAGTGACTTTCATAAAGTAGCTTTGTGAGTGGGTCTGCTATGTTGTTATGTGTGTCAACTCTAATTTAATACAATATAAGAAATGTTACCGCGCTCCCACTAACCCTTTTGTAGACGCATGGTTCATCTACGTTTTTGATAAAATCAAACTCTTTGATTGTCTCATCAAAACGAATGTTCCATCTTTCGAGAAGCTTGCTTTAAACCACATATAGTTCGCAGTAGCTTACACACTAGGCTTTCATTTCCCTTGGAAAGAAAACCATCTGGCTATATGCCAGATCTCATAGTCGTAGTAAGCAGCAATCACAAGCAAAATCCGAACTGATTTTAACAGGGCTATAGGTAAAAAGTTTCATCAAAGTCAATCCATTGCCTTTGTTTGAATCCTTTTGCCAAAATCCTGGCCTTAAAGGTCTCCACCTGACCATCTGCTATAATCTATATTTTGTATACCGTATACATAGATTCCATTCCGGATTTCATGGCACTATGCCATTTCTCTGAGTCAACACTACTCATAGCCTCATTATAGGTTACAGGGTCGTCATCATCAATGATCGACAACTCATTGTCATTCTCAATGACAAGGCCATAATACCTCTCAGGTTGGCAAGACACTCTCCCTGATCTATGAATGGGCTGTTCCACAAAAGGTTGTTCAGTCAGAACAGGTGTTTCCACTCGATCTGTAGTAGTTTGTGCTTCTTGAACTTCATCAAGTTCAATTTTGCTCCCACTATTTCCTTCAAGGATAAACTCCTTTTCCAAGAAGGTAGCATGTCTGGAGACAAACACCCGATGATCGGTGCAAAAGTAATACCCTAAAGTCTCTTTAGGATATCCCACAAAACTACATTTTACGTATCGATATTCCAGCTTATCTGGGTCAACTTTCTTGACATAAGCTGGACATCCCCAAATCCTAACGTGTTTAAGACTCGGTTTCCTTTCTTTCCATATCTCATACGAAGTTTGAGGAACAGATTTTGGAAGGCACCTTATTCAGTAAATATGCTGAGGTTTCCAATGCATAACCCCATAGGAATACTGGAAGATTTGCATAGCTCATCATGGACCGAACTATGTCTAACAAAGTTCGATTTCTCCTTTCAGATACCAATATAGAGGAGTCCACTAGGAGACTATACCATTTACTTTGAGATAATCTAGAAACACTCCATTAAAGTATTCACCACCTCGATCTAATCGAAGAATTATAATACTATGTTTGGTTTGTTTCTCCACTTCATACTTATACTCTTTGAACTTTACAAAGGCCTCAGACTTGTGTTTCATCAAACACATATCCGAATCCAGATCTATCATCTATGAAAGTAATGAAGTATGAAAATCCACCCATGGCTTGCGTAGACATTGGTCCACATACATCTGTGTGTACCATTCCTAGAAAATTTGCAGCCCTCTCTCCATGTCTACTAAATGGAGACTGCAGTGCCACAATGAAGTGAGATTTTCATCATCCCTTTTCTTTTATTAGTTTGTTCAATCTGAAGTAAATTATGTCACATATATACAAACCATTATTTAAAGCACCACGTCCATAAAGAATATTATCTCTAAGAATAGAACATTCATTATTCTCAATAATAAATGAAAATCCAGCCAAGTCTAACATTGGAATAATATTCCTCACAATCGAGGGAACAAAATAACAATTATTTAAAACAATAGTCTTGCCCGTAGGCATATGTAAATGAAATGATTCTACATCTTCAGTAGCAACTCTTGCTCCATTTCCCATCAGTAGAATCACCTCCTCTTCCTCAAGAGTCCTACTTCTCCTTGGTCCCTGCAACAAATTGTAGATTTGAGAACCACAGGCGGTATTTAATACCCAAGTAGAAATTTGATTTAATGACATATTCACTTCTATCATGAACATACCTGAATCAAAAGCGGTAGTCTCACTACCCTTCTTCTTCTTCAATTCTGCAAGGTAAACCTTGCAGTTCCTCTTCCAGTGCCCCACCTTGTTACAGTGAAAGCAAACAACTTTGCTCTTGGGGTCTTCAGCTTTTGGTGGAACCGGCGTTTTCTCACCTACTTTCTTCTTCTTGGAAGGGTTCCTCTTCCTTTTCTTAGGATTGGAACCTTCACCAATTAGAAGAACATAACTCTTCTTAGGGGGAAAATTCGATTCTGCAGTCTTCAACATGTTGTGGAGTTCAGGCAGGCTGACATCCAAATTATTCATGTGAAAGTTCACAACAAACTGCGAGAACGAACTCGGAAGCGATTGCAAGACCAAGTCTTGGCTCAGCTCCCCATCCATGGCAAAACCAAGTTGTCCAAGACGTTCAATCAAGTTGATCATCTTAAGTACATGGTCATTCACAGATGATCCCTCAGACATCCTACAACCGAACAACTCCTTCGATATCTCATATCGAGCTGTCCTCCCCGCCACATCATACAACTCTTGTAGATGCATGAGGATAGTGTGAGCATCCATATGCTTATGTTGCTTCTGTAGCTCAATGTTCATGGAAGCTAGCATGATGCATTGAGCAATATTTGCATCATCTATCCACTTACGATACACAACATGTTCATCATTATGTGCATCACTAGCAGGTTCAGTAGGCTTAGGTGAGTCAATCACGTATTCCAGCTTCTCAATCCTGAGAACAATTCTCAAGTTTCGAAGCCAGTCAGCATAATTAGGACCAGTCAATTTGTGAGCATCTAGTATGCTCCTGAGTGATAGTGCAGAAGACATAACGTACAAAGTAAATCTGTAAATGATAAACATATAACAACACTTAGCAAATATTCGATTTCATTTCAAAACACTATATGAATCGGGTCTTTATTCATAAGTGGCTCCTACTAGTTTATCTAATTTATTCAACCCCCTACGTGAAAAATAAGCATTCATAATGTGATAGGGATAAATAAATTATGATAGTATAATTAAATATTACAAGGTATGGGCTGCTAGGCCCAATAAATAGATATATGATACTCAAACCAGAAAGGTTAAGCCTGATGGACCAGATCAGGCCTGATAGAATAAATAAGGCCCTGATTATTAATTAATTTCGTAATTAATTAATAAGGGAGAAATCAGATGTTGAAAAGAGTCCCGATAAGGATATAAATCCTTAGAGATTAGCCTCAAGGGGACCTAAAAGGATAAGGAATCAGCTTCCTACTTCCTAGGACTCCTAAGTCTATCCTAATTCAGAGGCTTGTCCACCAAGTCTCCTATACCAAGTCCAATTCAAGGACTCCCACATCTATATAAGGGGTCTCACCCCACAGATCAGAACTACGTTTTTTGACTTGATCCTTGGCAATCAGCAAGGTACGTAGGCATCTTGTTAAGGCAGATTGAGTCACGAAACACAAGAGCAGTCAAATCGAGCCTTGGAGCTCACGTTCCTTAGTATTAAACACAGCAATTATATATATTAGTTTTAATCCATAACATTTGGCGCCGTCTGTGGGAAGGCACAACAACAACTATGGCGAGAACACGGAGAACAACTAGTACTCTGGAGGAAGGAACACCATCAGAGATAACCCAGGTGATTTCATCAACCGTGGAGGTTCCTCCACATTCAACTTATGCATCTACTCAGGGGGAGACCCAGATAGGGGCAACTCAATCTCAACCACAAAGGACGACTCCCCCGACTATTCAAGGTACGAATCCTCAAGTTCAACAAGTACATATACCTGTGAATTCTCGACCCGTCGGGTATGAATATTCAACTATTGTTACCACTAACCCCCCTTATGGGATGCCCCTTTACCCCGAGGTTGGAGGAAGCGGATATGCTGGGCGAAGCGTAGCACGAGGGCAGTCGCCCCCCTATATACGAGGATTGGATCCTATCCCTGAAGATCGGGAATTTTCTGGTCCTTACACTGAGAGAGACTCCGAATCTTCGGACGATGAAGTGGCCCCGAGAAGGAGGCGTCCTGGAAAAGAGCCGATGGCCGAGGGAAGGCAACGCCCCCAAAGCACCCCAGGGGCGAATCCCCAAGAAGTACAGGAAAGGATCAGGGCTCATGAGGCTGAAATCCAAAGGCTGAGGCGTGATTTGGAAGCTCACCAGGCCACCAAACCCCAGATGCCTCCTAGGGGGAGAAACCTTCCTCCTATCATAGACCTGGATGGTCCGGTACGAAGAAGGGCTGCTGTCCCAAGAACTGATCCAAGCAATCTTCTTCCCCTTGGAGATCCTGATGATCCAACTCCACCCTTCATAGAAGAAATAATGAATGCCCATATCTCGAGAAAATTCAAGATGCCCACTATCAAAGCCTATGATGGCACGGGAGACCCCGCTAATCATGTTAGGACATTCTCTAATGCACTGCTGCTGCAACCCGTGAATGACGCTATAAAGTGTCGGGCCTTCCCTCAAACCCTGTCAGGTATGGCTCAAAGATGGTATAGTCGCTTGCCTCCAAACTCAATTGGATCATTCAGGGAGTTAAGTCAGGCTTTTATTAAGCAATTCATCAGTGGGAGAGTCCATGAGAAAAGTTCAGCATCTCTCATGAGTATTGTGCAGGGAGCAAAGGAATCTTTGAGAGACTACCTGAATCGTTTTACAAAGGAGGCTTTAAAAGTCCCAGACCTTGATGATAAGGTAGCCATGATAGCACTGCAGCAAGGAACTAGGGATGAGTTTTTTAAGATGTCCTTGGCCAAACGTCCCCCTGAAAATATGTTGCAGCTCCAGGAGAGGGCAGGGAAGTATATCAAGGTTGAAGAAAGCATGAGGAAGACCGTAGTAAGTAATGAGCCCACGGGAGGCAAGAAACGAAAAACAGATCTGGAATATATCGCTAAGGACAAGTATCCTAGAACCGAACAAAATCCTGATTCAACCCCCAAGAAGGGAGGACCTGGGCAGAAGTTCACTGAATACGCTAAGCTGAATGCTCCTAGAAGTCAGATTTTGATGGAAATTGAGAAAGACAGAGATATTCGCTGGCCTAAGCCCTTGAAGGCTGATCCAGCCAAACTAGATAAGGGCAAGTATTGCAGATTCCATAAAGATGTTGGCCATGACACCGATGAGTGTAGGCAATTGAAAGACGAAATTGAGTTTTTGATTCGAAAAGGAAGGTTGAATAAATATACTGGAGAAGGAGGGGACAGGAATAATAATGGAAGGAAGAACTTTGAGGATCGTAGGAGGGACCAAGACGATCAGGGGCGAAACCCCCAGCCTAGAGGACCAGTTGTAAACACCATTTATGGAGGGCCGAAACCTCGAGGGCCTGTGATAAACACGATCTTTGGAGGTCCAACTGCTGCTGGATTATCCAAAAATTCCAGAAAGGCATATACTAGAGAGGTTATGCATATTGTTGGAGAAGCCCCGAAAAGGGCCAGGACAGAAGTAACATTGGCTTTTGATGATTCTGACCTAGAGGGAGTCAAGTTTCCTCATGACGACCCGCTGGTCATAACACCGATAATAGGAAACAACCCGGTCAAGAGGGTCCTTGTTGATAATGGTGCTTTTGTGGATATCTTGCTCCATGACGCCTTTCTAAGGATGGGGTATAACGATTCCCAGTTAACACCAACCGACATGCCGATATATGGATTTGCTGGAGTAGAATGTCCTGTAGAAGGGATAATCAAGTTACCAACCACCATAGGTACGGAGCCAAGGCAAGCAACGCAGATGCTGGATTTCGTGGTGGTAAAGGCTAGTTCAACTTATAATGCTATCATGGGGAGAACAGGGATACATGCCTTCAAGGCAGTCCCCTCTTCATACCATTCAGTTATGAAGTTTCCCACCCGAAATGGGATTGGAGAAGAGAGAGGAGATCAAAAAATGGCTAGAAGCTGTTATGTGGCCTCTTTGAGGGCAGATGGAGTCGGGGGGCAGGTTCTTCCTATCGAAGATATGGATGTTCGAGAAAATGATGAGAATAGAGGAAGACCAGCAGAAGAATTGGTTTCGGTTCCTTTAGACCACGAGAATCCTGAGAGGACGACTTTCATTGGAGCCACATTAGAGGATCCCCTTAGAGGGAAGTTAGTGAAATTTTTGCAAGAAAATAGTGATGTGTTTGCATGGTCAGCAGCTGATATGCCAGGCATAGACCCGGAGTTAATTACTCACAAGCTAAACGTGGATCCAAACAGGAAGACAGTGAAACAAAAGAAAAGAAATTTTGCCCCGGAAAGACAAGAGGCTATAAAGCAGGAAGTGGAAAAGCTCTTAGAGGCTGGTTTCATTGAGGAGATTCAATTTCCGGAGTGGTTAGCAAACCCTGTAATGGTGAAGAAGGCTAATGGAAAGTGGAGGATGTGTATAGACTTCACCGATCTGAATGATGCATGCCCCAAAGACTGTTTTCCGCTGCCTAGAATTGATACTTTGATTGATGCCACCGCTGGACATGAGATGCTGAGTTTCATGGATGGATTTAGCGGATACAACCAGATCAAAATGCATAAAGATGACATTCCAAAGGTATCATTCATTACTGACTTTGGTGTTTATTGCTATCTTGTTATGGCGTTTGGTCTCAAAAATGCAGGAGCAACCTATCAAAGGTTGGTAAACAAAATTTTTAAGGATCTTATTGGTAAGACTATGGAAGTCTATGTTGATGACATGTTAGTCAAGAGTCTAGTAAAGACTGATCACATAACCCATTTGAGGGAAGCTTTTGAGGTCCTGAGGTACCACAAGATGATGTTGAATCCTACGAAGTGTGCTTTCGGAGTAGGATCTGGAAAATTCTTGGGATTGATGGTCTCAAAAAGGGGAATTGAGGCTAACCCCGATAAAATCAAGGCGATCCTGGACATGGAACCACCAAAAACCATCAAGGATGTCCAGAAGCTCACAGGAAGGGTCGCTGCGCTAGGACGATTCATCTCCAAGTCAGGGTACAAGTGCTTGTCATTCTTCAAGTCATTAAAGAACATTAAAGACTTTATATGGAGTGAGGAAAATCAGAAGGCATTTGAAGAGTTAAAGAAGTATATGGGCCAGGCCCCGTTGTTGGCTAAGCCAGTTCTGAGCGAAGTTTTATTCTTGTACTTGGCTGTTTCAGAAAGCGCTTTGAGCGCGGTTTTGGTTAAGGAGGAACTGAAAGTCCAGAAACCCGTATACTATGTCAGCAAAATCTTGCATGGTGCAGAGTTGAATTATTCAACTATTGAGAAATTCGCTTTAGCCTTGGTGATGGCTTCAAGAAAGCTGCGTCCTTATTTTCAAGCTCACCAGATTGAAGTGCTAACAAATCAGCCGCTGAGAAACATCATTCACAGTCCCAAGGCGAGTGGGAGACTGATTAAGTGGGCAATAGAGTTGGGAGAGTTCGATCTCAAGTATAAGCCACGTACGGCCATAAAAGCCCAGGCACTAGCTGACTTCGTGGTGGAATGTACCATACCCAACCAAGAAGTCGGGGGGCAGGAAGATACCATACCTCAAGATAAGGGAGTCGACAAGGAGGACAGGGAGAAAGAATATTGGGTTCTCTATTTTGATGGAGCATCAAAAACAAATTCCAGTGGAGCAGGGTTGGTTTTGCAAAGCCCTGATGGATTCCTAATTGAGTACACTATGAAGCTAGACTTCCCAACCACAAACAATGAAGCAGAGTATGAAGCCCTGATTGCTGGCCTTGGTCTAGCTGGGACACTTAGAGTCAAAAACTTAAAAGTCCGTGGAGACTCGAAGTTGATCATATCCCAGGTAAAGGGAGAATTTGAGGCAAGGGATGGTACGATGGCTAAGTATGTTCGCCTAGTAAGGGCTGTGATGACCCAATTTAATGAATGCCATGTTGAACACATTCCAAGGGAAGAAAATGCTAAAGCAGATGCACTATCAAAGTTCGCTTCGTCTGAGATTGAAGAAAGTTCAGGAAGTGTGTACTTCCGTGTTTTGAAGACACGAAGCATAGATGTTAAGCTTTGTGGCTCCCGTAGGCTTGGGGACGTCATGGATTGATCCCATCAAGGCTCACATTCAGACCGGTTGGTTGCCAAGCGATGCAATTGAGGCACGGAAGTTAACTATTCGAGCACTAAGGTACTCTTTAATAGATGGGATTCTATATAAAAGATCTTTCGTGGTTCCTTACTTGAGGTGTCTCAGGCCCGATGAGGCACGCTTAGCTCTTGAGGAAGTGCATGGAGGTATTTGTGGGCAGCACTTGGGGGGCAGGGCCTTGGCTCATAAGTTAACCCGTTTAGGCTTTTATTGGCCAGAAATGATGGCTGATGCCAAAGAATATGTGAAGAAGTGTGACCGCTGTCAAAAGCATGCACCAGTTGTTAGACAACCCCCCGAGATGCTGACCTCTATCAACTCACCTATTCCCTTTGCTATGTGGGGGATGGATATTCTAGGGCCTTTTCCTATGGCCACGGCACAAAGGAAATTTCTGATTGTAGCCATTGATTATTTCACCAAGTGGATCGAAGCCAAACCTTTGGCCAAAATCACAACTAAGCAGGTTGCACAATTCCTGTGGGAAAACATTATGTGCCGATATGGAATTCCCCGTATCCTCGTCACTGACAATGGAACGCAATTCAACAATGAGGAATTCAAGAAGTATTGTGAAGAAAATGAAATTGAGTTACGATTCACCTCTGTGGCTCACCCGCAAGCCAATGGGCAAGCGGAGGTAGCAAATCGGATAATCCTGGATGGATTAAAGAAGAGGATCGAGAAGTCAAGAAATAATTGGGTGGACGAGATACTTCCCATATTATGGGCCTATAGGACTACCTGTAGAGTCACGACAGGAGCAACTCCCTTCTTGTTGGCATATGGGGCAGAAGCAGTAGTTCCCGTGGAGATATCACATTCCTCTCCAAGGATTCAGGCTTTCAACGCAGAGGAAAATGAGAAAGGTCAGAGGTTAGCCCTGGATTTGATCGATGAAGTGCGAGATAAGGCACATGCAAAGATAGTAGAATATCAGAAAAAGGCTTCATTCTACTACAACCTAAGGGTTAAAGAAAGGTTTTTTAAACAAGGCGATCTAGTCTTGAGGAAGATAGAAGCATCTGGTGTAGGACAAAAAGGGAAGCTTGCCCCGAATTGGGAAGGGCCGTACAGAGTCAAGAGTGTACAAGGTAGAGGAACCTACAAGCTAGAGACTATGGATGGATTTGAAGTCCCGAGAACTTGGCATGCACAAAACTTGAAGGTTTATTATGTATAGGGCAGCCGAATACGATTCTTACTCGTTAGAATGGTGAGTAGGTTGAAAAGCACCTTGAAGCTTTGCTTGCTTAGGTTTTATAAGTTTTAGTTTTATTACGAAGTTTATTATTACTTGTGTTAGGGACGAATCCCAGACAATTTTACGAAATTCATGAATTCTTCAAAATATGTTTGTGGCCTGACAAATAAAAATCAAGTGCATGAATGCAAGCATATAAGGTGATAAATGAGATAGATAGATATTACAAAAGTTCAATAAATAAAAGTCTCAGAAAAAACAACAAGCCACGCAGGGCTGAAAAAGGCTCTAAGGAGCTGAAGTACCCTCGGCATCCATATCATCGTCATCCCCGCTCTCGCTGGATGTCTCTGTCGTCTCGGAGGAGGAGGAAGAGCCATCGTCCTCAGCAGGTCTGAAAGAAGACTCGGGAGGAGGAAGGAGTGGATCCTGAGGAACATGATCCGAGATGACTACTCGGGTACGAAACCTCTGTAGCAAAGCCTCGTCATCAGGGCAGATGTAGTCCGCCGGGTTAATATCAGGACAAGCCTCGTTCACGGTCCCAAGGGCCGTGTCCCAACCAGTCCTAAAAAACCCGGGAAAAACTGAATCATCCCTAATCCTCATGGATTGGACAAACTCCTCCGAGTCTAGATAGTTGTCTATAGCCTTATCCTTATCCGCCCGAAGTACCACCAGCTCGGCGTTAGACTCTCCGAGCTCTTCCTCCTTGCGCTTGAGCTTCTTCTCCAGAGTAGCATACTTCTTCTGCTGCCTCCTGAGGGCATTATCAGCCTTATCAGAAGCCCGCTTCCATGATTCGGCTTGCCTCACAGCGCCTTGAAAGTAGGCGTTAGACTGAAACAAAACAATTAACAAAGTATAAGGCAAGAAAGTGCTACAAGAACGAGAAATAAGTTTAAAAAAGAGAAGGCATACCGAAGCCAGAGATTGGGCTCCCATGAGCTTAATCCTCTCAAGGTCAGGGGTGGCCACCACATCAGTAAAGTCCTTTGGAGTCACGCTATGGTAGGACCAATCCCAAGCATGCTTCGTGGAACCAACCACGGTATCCCCTCGGTGGAATCCCCAGAGAGGCTGAAAGGCGCCTGTAGCAGCAGCAGTAGGGGCAGCAGCAGTGATAGGAGCATTATGGCCCTCAGCTCCTTCAGTTGAAGCCTCCCCCATAGGCTCCTTGTGCTTTCTCAAGAAGATAGGCTCTGTCGCCTTTCCTCGGGTGTCTAGGCCTGCTAACCGAGCTTTCTTCATCCTAGCTGTTTCCTCGACCAAGGGGACATTGTCCTCGTTAATCTCCTTAGCAGCTGAAACAAAGCAAAAGACAAAATAAGTGATGTTAATAATGCGTGAAATAAAGAAAAATTGAGAAGGGAAGAGAAATACCCTGTTGAGAAACGGAGGATAGTCCCACATGAATCAGGGAAAACTCTTCTAAAAGAGTCAAGCTGGTGGTGGTGCCATTATCCTGAGTGAGCCCATTGTAAATGATAGTTTCTTCAGGAGTTAAGTGAATGGATTTGAGGCTACCATCACTGACCTTCCCGAAGGAAGATCGAAAGAGCGTGCCCCAGTCGCCATTCTCCCAACGTAACTCAACGAAACTATTCCTCCAATTTGGATTATTATCAGGAATAGAGGCGCTGTTAAAGATATGTTTGCTTTTGGGCCTTTGTTTGACATAAACCCAGCCACAAATATTGGAAGAACTATTGTAACATTGAAAGACTTTCCTAAAAACGGCTACAGAAAGAGGAAAGCCCTCCCTAAGACAACAAACCATAAAACATAGAATATTCCTCCAGGCGTTTGGAGGAAGCTGACACGGGTTGATTTGTAAGTCAGCCAAAAGATGAGGGATAAAAGGATGGAAAGGGAACCTAAGCCCAGCATTAAGGGCGTCGGTGTAGATGAAGAGAGTATCGGGCCTCCAGTGGCAAGTACGGTCACCACCAGAGACTGGAACTAGTCTAAAGGGGGGAGGGACGTTATAACGAGCATTTAGTTTATTGAAATCTATGTTATGCCAAGTATTACAATGATTAAAGGAGTCGAGATGTGCAGTGGAAGGATATTCATCCCCCCTAGTATTAATCATATCAATTAAAGATATATATGAAGAGCGGATCTCGATATCCTTACCTCGTTTTGAAGCCGAGGCTATCTTGGCCGCCCTCTCGGAACTCTTGTCAGCCATCTAGTAAAGACTGGAAAAGACTTGGGAGGAGGAAGGAGTGGATTTGAGAGAGGAGAAGATTAGAAAGTTTGAGATGAAGAGAAATGAAATGAGAGGTGTGAAGAATCACACTCTCATCCCACCTATATATAGGAGAAATAAGTGGATAATGGGCCTTAAAAAGCCCATTTGGGCCCAAAAGTTGGAAGGTTCTGGAAGTTCCTGGAAAATTCAAGAGAATTCTAGTAAAAATCAAAAGAAAAACTTGAGTTTTTTCAAGATTTTGGAAGAATCCAGAAAGATATTAGAAGAGTTTGGAATTTGGGCTTAGAAATGAGGCCCAATTCTAAAAAACCTTGAAAAAATAAAGCCCAGCTAAGGGCCCAAGTGTTTAAAAAGCCCAGGTAAAAAGGCCTCTGTATTAGGCCCAAATGAAGTTAGGGGTAAAAAAAAAAAAAAAAAAAAAAAAAAAAAAAGAGAAATGAAGGGAAAAATCCTGGCCGAAATTCGACCAGGTTTCTGCTCGAAACAATCCTGCTCGAAATTGCTTCGACCAGGGCAAGAAGGCGGCTAATTCGGTCAAAACAAAGAATTCTGACCCAAAATCCTGACCAAAAATACCTGGTCGAAAAGGGAAGAAAAGAATATTTAAATGATTGTTTCATTCGACCAGAATGCCTGAATAATTTCTGACCTTTTTTCTTGACCCTGTCGACCAGGAAGCAAGGTGAAATCCTGGTCGAATAGAACCTGCCCGAATTTTTGTCGACCTGGGCTTAAAAGAAAGGCTAAATCGGTCAAGATAATGCGTTCTGACCGAAAATCCTAGTCGAAGATTTCTGCTCAAAAAAAAAAAGGGGGTGAAAATCCTGGCCGAAAATCGACCAGGATTCCTGATCGAACTCACTCTGCTCGAAATTCAGTCGACCAAGGCATACTGAAGGTTAATTCGACCAGGATCCTGGCCGAATGGATTCCTGGTCGAAATCTGTATAAAAAAAAAAAATCCTGGAAAATTACAAAAAATCAGGAAATTCCTTAAAATAATTTTTGAAAAATGTTAATATTTTCAGAAATAAGGAATAAATCCAGAAAATTAAGGATAAATCCCAGAAATTAGGGAAAAAAATCCAGAAAAATAAGGAAATTCCTTAAATAATTTCTGAAAAATGTTAATATTTTCAGAAATAAGGAATAAATCCAGAAAATTAAGGATAAATCCCAGAAATTAGGGAAAAAATTCAGAAAAATAAGGAAATTCCTTAAGTAATTCCTGAAAAATGTTAATATTTTCAGAATTAAGGAATAAATCCAGAAAATTAAGGATAAATCCCAGAAATTAGGGAAAAAATCCAGAAAAATAAGGAAATTCCTTAAAAAATTTCTGAAAAATGTTAATATTTTCAGAAATAAGGAATAAATCCAGAAAATTAAAGGATAAATCCCAGAAAATTAGGAAAAATCCCAGAAAATTTGGAAAAATTCCTGGAAATTAAGATAATTCCTGAATAAAAGGAAGATTCATTGTAAATGTGTAGGTCGCTCCACACATTACGCAAAAACAAAACCCTGTAAGGGAACAAATAGATTTAACTTCTGCGAAACCTAATCAATGTTTCCCAAAAGTTGGGGGGCAAATGATAGGGATAAATAAATTATGATAGTATAATTAAATATTACAAGGTATGGGCTGCTAGGCCCAATAAATAGATATATGATACTCAAACCAGAAAGGTTAAGCCTGATGGACCAGATCAGGCCTGATAGAATAAATAAGGCCCTGATTATTAATTAATTTCGTAATTAATTAATAAGGGAGAAATCAGATGTTGAAAAGAGTCCCGATAAGGATATAAATCCTTAGATATTAGCCTCAAGGGGACCTAAAATGATAAGGAATCAGCTTCCTACTTCCTAGGACTCCTAAGTCTATCCTAATTCAGAGGCTTGTCCACCAAGTCTCCTATACCAAGTCCAATTCAAGGACTCCCACATCTATATAAGGGGTCTCACCCCACAGATCAGAACTACGTTTTTTGACTTGATCCTTGGCAATCAGCAAGGTACGTAGGCATCTTGTTAAGGCAGATTGAGTCACGAAACACAAGAGCAGTCAAATCGAGCCTTGGAGCTCACGTTCCTTAGTATTAAACACAGCAATTATATATATTAGTTTTAATCCATAACATAATGCTAGTGGGAATAGGGATCCTACATTCCATTACACAACCCCGGCTGTGGCACGAAACGCCATGTAATGTTCAATAGGCAGACAACTCTTGTCAATTACATCTAATGTTATTCCCTAATCAAACTTTAGCCTCTTGAATATTTGAGTCACGGTTGTGGCACGACAAACTCAATATTCTAAGTCAAGTCTAACCCAACATTCCGTACAATTGAATCAGTCCCCAAAGGCCCACGGCTGTGGCACATAACGACCTTTAGATTCTTATTCAATGTACACTTCTCTATGTAATAGACAAGTATTTCTTATTTCGAAATCAAAGCCCTCGGTTGTGGCACGAAACGACAATGATTTAAAAATAAGAACTACTTTTCTATCATGTTGGAAGGCTATGACCGACACAAGCCCGTTGTGTCATTGGCCAATTACTACTTGATATTATTTAATTTTAGAGGGATTATATTACGTTACAATCATAATCATATTATAAAGAGATTCTTCCTTTTAAATTAAATATTTCAAATCAATAATCAATAATCAGATGATTCCCAGATCGGGTGGAGCATTGTCAAGAGGCGTCACTTAATAACCCTTTCTTATAGATAGAAGTCTGTTGTTGACAGAATCATCCTTTCTCTCATATTGAAAATTCATATTTAATTACGTGTTTCACAAACACAAGAATCTCATGATTGTATTCATAATATTGTTATTAAGGTTATGAAACAATTTCACTATACTAGGTTGTCTAACAAACGCCTTTTGTTCATTTAAGTTCACCTAAATCTATCATCGCATGATAAACTAAGCATATATCACATATATAAACATGAATAAACATCAAGGCAGGCATGTTACATCATCTAGCATATTTGTATAAGCATTATACATCTGTATGTATTACATGAAACATTTAAAAGCAGTTAAAACAGTTAAAAAATAGCTTTAAAACACTTACAGAAATATAAACAGTTCAAAAATTTTATATAAACTAAAATTGATCACTCCATTAGATCCGTCTCGGAAAAATGAATCCAACGGTATGTTGCACGCCCAAAACGGAGTTACGAAACTCCCAGAAAATAAATTTTAATATGGACAGTCGGGCTGTAACGCATTACAGGAACGCGTTACAAGCCCTGTAACACATTCCGGTGATGCGTTACAACCCTTTTAAGCCATTTAAAAGGTGTAACGCATTCCGTGAATGCGCCACAGGGTGTAACGCATTCCCAGAATGCGCGACACCCCTTATTTTTTTTCTTTTTCAGCAGCCGCCGGACAGATTCTCTCGAACGCCGTGCATGTCAGACCTGTACCTTGCTTTGCTTTTTCTCCGTGCAGCAGCATTCAACAGACAAATATACAGCAGCAGATATACAGATATATACATACATACAATTCATGTATATATATATAATTATTTAATTATGAATTTAATTACAAGAACTTCAAAATTTCATAATAAAAAATCTATACATCATAAAATTATGAAAAAAATACCCAGACGATCTACAACACTTGTAGAACCCAGATCAACATTCAAAATAATTTTGAGAAACAATTTCTCATCAGACAAAATTAAATCATGATATAACTTGTAAAAATCATAATTAATTCATACAAGCACATAAAATTCTGAAATTTTTACCCCAGATCTATATGCATACAACCTATGCTCTGATACCATTGTTGGATTTTTAATCGCAGCGGGGGTATGGTAAAACACTTTTACACATATAAAATCCAAATAAAAGCATATAAATCGTGGTAAAAATATAGGGATCGAATCTAACCTTTAAAATAATTCGGAGACAACGATCAGAGATCCTTAGCAGTTGCTCCTCAAGTGTGAAGCACTCCACCGGTATCCACCAAGAAAACGATGTTAAGGAGGAGGAAGGAGGTGGAGAGAATTAGGTTTTCCAAACTTTTTGGGTTTTTGGGGTTCCGGGTTAGAATAAAAAATAGGGTTTATAATAGTATATTTATAGGAAAAATTTTCAGCTGAAATTTTCCCATAAAATATTAATATTATTAACCCATTTATTATTCTCATTAATAATTAGAACACCTTTTAATTATTAATCCTTTTTCTAAACACTTTAGAAATAATTCTCTCTCTTGATTTAATTTCCAAAAATTAAATTCTTAATTAATAATATTAAGAACTTTTCTTAATTAATTTATAATCAATTAAATCTCATTTAATCAATTATTAAATTTGCAAATTATTTATTTATTTCATAAATAAATAATTATCAGCCATTATTAATTAATTCCTCAACCATTAAATCATTCTTTTTTTATGGTGTGACCCTGTAGGTTCAATATTAAGCTGGTAGTAGAAATAAATAATAAAAAAACTATTTTATCATTATTTATATAAATTCTCTAATTTATTAAATATGATTAATTAATAAATTATCGTGAGGGATACTTTTCAGCATATCGCGACTATCCAGATAATACGAATTCACTGCTTAGAATACCAAGAACCTATTCAGTGAATAGTTACCGTACAATAAACTCCTTCTACCCTACAATGTCCTGATTAAATACAAGGCATGGATCTCGTGTCAAGCCTATCTAATTCAATCACTTGCTTACCATTTACTATGCTTAGTTCTATGCAAATTAGAAACTCCTTTCTAATTTCATTCACTCTGGCCAGAGATTCCTGAACTAGCATAAGTGGATCAGCCTTGAACATTCGCTTCCTTCACTGGAAGGGGTAGATCCTTTATTGATCATACACTATCTTTGTGTACAAATTTCTATACCCAGTAGAACCCTAATAATTGTCCCTGGAGACTAAGAACTAAACCAAAGCATAGTTCAGTGTACACAAGATGACTATGATGACCTCAAGTCTAAGGATACTTGTACAACTATCACTATGTGAACAACTGCTGACACATGAGTGAACTCCATCAGTTGTTCAGCTGTGCGAGTCATGTTCAGTGAACTTATTCTATAATAAGCACCTACATACTAGCTATAGTGTCACCATACAAATGTCTATGAGAACAGACATCCTTCATAATGAAGCAAGCATAGTATGTACCGATCTCTGCGGATTATTAATTACCAGTTAGTAATCCTACGACCAGGAACTATTTAAGTTTAGAGTTATCATCTTTTAGGTCTCACTATTATGATCTCATCATAATCCATAAAAAGCTTTACTCTAAACTATGGTATATCTTATTTAAACACTTAAATAGATATAGCCCGTAATAAAAACAAAACAAGTCTTTTATTAATATCAATGAAATCAAAACAGATTACACAGGAAGTTATTCCTAAATCCTAATTCATGATTGAACTTAGGACATATTCCTTTCATTAAGATACTTGAAGATTCTTTTCACAGCTGTTAAGTGAGGTTCTCTTGGATCTGCTTAAAATCTTGCATAAAGACAGGTAGCATACATGATATGAGGTCTACTAGCAGTTACATAGAGTAAAGAGCCAACCATACCTCTATAATCAGTAATATCTACTGATTTACCAGTATCCTTATCCAGTTTTGTTGTAGTGGCCATGGGGGTGGATGCACTTGAACAATCTTGCATTCCAAATTTCTTCAGCAAATTTCTGGTGTACTTGGTTTGACAAATAAAAGTGCCTTCTTCATTCTGCTTGACTTGAAGGCCCAGAAAATAGCTAAGTTATCCCATCATACTCATTTGATATCTTGACTGCATCAATTTGGCAAACTTTTTGCAAAGTCTTTCATTTGTAGAACCAAAGATGATATCATTAACATATATCTGAACCAAAAGTAAGTCCTTTCCATGGTTGAGGTAGAACAATGTTTTTTCAAAAGTTCCTCTATTAAATCCACTTTTCAGAAGAAACTGAGCTAAAGTCTCATACCATGCTCTAGGAGCTTGCTTAAGGCCATAAAGTGCTTTATCAAGCATGTAGACATGATTTGGATATTTAGGATCTACAAATCCTGGAGGTTGTTCAACATACACTTCCTCCTCTAATTCTCCATTGAGAAAAGCACTTTTCACATCCATTTTAAAGACAGTAAACTTTTTGTGAGCAGCATAAGCCAAAAATATCCTTATGGCTTCCAATCTAGCAACTGGTGCAAATGTTTCATCATAATCAATTCCCTCATGTTGAGAATATCCTTTTACAACCAAACTTGCTTAATTCCTTGTAATTATGCCATCACTATCAGTTTTGTTTCTGAACACCCACTTTGTACCAACAACAGACCTGTTCTTTGGTCTTGGCACTAGGGTCCAGACTTTGTTTCTTTCAAATTCATTTAACTCTTCCTGCATTGCTTGCACCCAATCAGCATCTTGAAGAGCATCTTCCACTTTCTTTGGTTTAGTCTGAGAAAGAAAAGAATTGTAAAGATATTCACTTGAAGTAGTTGTTCTAGTTCTGACACCTGCATCAGGATTTCCAATTATCAAATCAGGTGTATGTGCTTTAGTCCACTTCCTTGCAGATGGAAGGTTTTCTCTAGAACTGGATGCTCCCCCATGATCCATGCCATCTTCATCAACATCTTCTGATGCTTCCCCTGAAATTATGCTCTCCGAATTGGATTCTTCAGAATTTAAATTTTCAGAATTATCAGAACTTGGCTTATCAGAACTTGATGAATCAGAACTTGAAGAGCCAGTTGTATGTTCTGATGCTTCTTGAGATGTGGTTGTATCTTCAGTCTGCCCCCCTGCACAGGTGCATTCTTCTTTGACGTAGTCACCACAGTTTCAATGACATCAGAGTTTAATCCATCAGAGTTTGCAGTATCAGGATTTAATTCTTGATTTTCGAATCTCAGCTGATCATGATCATTGAAATCTTCAAGTCCAGTAATCTTCTTATCATCAAAAGAGACATTGATAGATTCCATGACCACCCTTGTTCTCAAGTTGTAGACTCTGAAGGCTTTTGTGGAAAGTGGATATCCAACAAAGATTCCTTCATCAGCTTTTTGATCAAATTTGGATAGCTGTTTAAGATGAGTCTTAAGAACAAAACACTTGCATCCAAATATATGAAAATACTTCAGATTTGGCTTCTTTTTCTTCACCATCTCATATAGTGTTTTTCCTTGCTTGTTAATGAATGTTGCATTCTGAGTAAAACAAGCAGTCTGCACAGCTTCAGCCCAGAAATAGGTTGGAAGCTTTGCTTCATCAAGCATTGTCCGTGCAGCTTCAATGAGAGTTCTATTCTTTCTTTCAACAACTCCATTTTGTTGTGGAGTTCCAGGAGCAGAAAATTCCTGCTTGATTCCATGGTCTTTGCAGAACTCTTCCATTGTAAAATTTTTGAACTCAGTGCCATTATCACTTCTTATTATTTTCATAGGGTCTTTAACCAATTTATCCAGTTGCTTGACATGATCAATCAAGATAGATGCAGTTTCACTTTATGTGTGCAAGAAATACACCCATGTGTGTCTGGTGAACTCATCCACTATGACCATAGCATATTTGTTACAACCGGCATTTTCGTGTAATATTAATTGTAAATTTGGTGTAATTATAAAGCCGAACGCCAATATATTCAACTATTGTATGCTTGTGTGAATGCGAATTTCTACGTCTTAAATTTTGTTATGTGGTAAATGATTATTCAAATCAAAAGTTTATTTATTTCTTTCATTTTTGATTCATAAGGAATATCTTAAACCTTGAATAAATTTCTTTTTAAAATTTATTTTGTTAACAAATTTCAAAAGTAGTTTTATAAAATTTCTAAAAATCCAAGTTATTTTATGGTATAAATTTTATAATTTTTGAACTTGTATTTTATTTTATAAAAATAAATCTTTATAAATGTTAATTGTCATAATTAGCAAATTACATAGTTGTCCTTGCATGCAAATCCTTTCTATTCAATCTAAAAGGGCTAAAGAGACAATTACCACCCCACTAACTCTTATATTTCTAGCCAAATTCCTTCTTTACCCTTGCATGCAAAATGATCTAAGTATAAGTGGAAGGGTAGTCATGTCAATTCCTATTCCCACTCACAATTGTCAAAACAAAAACCATAAAACAATTAAAATCCATGATCATTTCACACTCCACTCACCACCACACTCTTTCTTCCCTCCCTCCTCTCTTTCACTCTCGGCTTCCTCCTCCCCCCTCACTCTCGGGTTTTGCCGAGATCAACCCCCTCCCCATTTTCTTTCATTCTCAATCAAGTTTACACCTTCTACACAAGTAAATGTTACTTCCCATACCATGATCACTTATATTTCAAAGAGTTTTAAGTAGAAAGTTTAAGTTTTAAGGTTGCATGTTAAGGTTTTAGTTGAAACTCAAAGTACAACCTTGATTCTTGTGGATTTAATGTTGTTTTTGAGAGGACTACAAGGAATGGAGAAGTGCCAAGTATTGAGAAGGAAACTCTTGATGTTAAATGGCCATTCCCTTCCATTTCATTCGGCCATGACCATAGGCGAACCGAATGAATGGTCCTTGAGACCATTCTTCTTGCTTTGTTCAATTTTTACATGTTTATGTGATAATTGCTTGAATTTTGTAGTGAAAATTTGATGAAACCCCTTGTATGCTAAGTGATCATATAGATATAGGTCATTCTAGGCTTGCATGTAAATTTCTTGGTAAAACATATTTAGAAAACATGTGGTTTGGCTTGCAAAACTCGAAGACATGTAAGCATATGGATTTCTCTTAGAATGTTATAAGATTTTGATCATTTGGAAATATTTTATTAGTAAGCTTTAATTTCAGTAGGAATAATGTGTTAATATTGATTAATGCTTCTTGATGCATGGTAATAATTCGTGTATATCTTTTATAAAATGCATAACTTGTTATTTCAAAGACTTGATGATTTGTGAGTTGTGAAATGTGGTTTCTTTTGTTTTTCCATAATTGCACCTTAGGTAAGGATGATCTCCAACAAGATTATTTTGAGTATAAGGGAGTTAGTTCATTAAATCACCATGTTTAAGTCTTCGTATGGGTATTGGGTTGTTGGTGGTTGAGTTTGTCAAGTCAAAACCTTGGAGAAAGGAGAGTCATAGTTTCTGCAGAAAATCAGTATAGTACCCCGAGGTTTAGAGTGAGTTTTGATCATGTCATCGATGTGCACTTTGAGGCCCAAGCCACCAGAAGTTAGTATTGGGAGTATATAAAAGGTTTTAGGTGTTGGTTGGAGGTTTGCATGTCATTTGGTTAGGTGCGCAAGTAGAATAACAAAATATGTCCAGCAGGGGACAATTTTGTTGCAACTTAGAAATAGGGAGATTTGACCATGTCATGGGTAGGCCCTCATTAGGCCCTGTTGGGCCTTAGTTAGAGGGAGTGTCAGAGAAGTTTCTCCAGCCATATTTCATAGGATATGAGTTAGATCCATGTGTCACAAGTTAATTCAAATCAGGGCGTTTTCTGCCCAGAAAAACATGGGAACCTTGGACTTCTAGCTTAGGCCCAAGAAGGCCCAAGAAGGCCCAAGCCAGGCCCTTGAGCTATATCAAGCTTGGGAGATGCCCTTAGGTCAGGAGAGTGTTGTGTAAAAGTTTTTAAGGGAAACTTGTAGTTTAAGAGTGTTTAATGCACTCAAGAAACCATAGTTGTCATTTTGAAATTTGCACCAGTGAGCACTTTCACTTATCACATAGTTTTAGAACATTCGGAGTGAGATTTAGGTTGACCACCATAGTTGTAAGATAGTATAAGGTCAGTACAGAAAAAGGCACAAGTGAGGGTCAATAGGTTTTGGATAGTTTAGTAGAGGCACATCGAGTTAGGAAACCAAAATTTGAAGATTTTGTCTAGTTTAGCGACCAAGTGACTTAAGTTGGGGGATCGAGGTCATCCAAGCCTAGTGTTGCATTTTGGTGTATATGGTGTTATTTGGTATTAATATATGATATGTGATTATGTGGCTATGTGTGTGCAATTATAATTTAAAGGTGAATATAAATTAAGTGCATATAGGCCTAAGTGCCATCCGTGTTTAAATTCGGGTTGTAAATAGGTTAAGTTGGAGAGAATATATTATAATGAGGATTATTATTATTTATGTAGGATCTCGAGACGAGGGAAAACTTGCCATAAAGGTCGAGTGAAGCTTCCAGTTGCTCCTACCAGTCAGACCAGACCAGCCTTTCTCAAGGCAAGTGATTCAACTTGTCCTTCATATTCACTGCTAATAGTTCATACCTTGCTGCAACTATCCTGTGTCATTTGATATATTAAATCAGGCGTATCTTATGTTTATCCTTGAATTATATAGAGATGTCATGAACCCTCGAGTACGTATTGCAAAGTAGTCTTATCATGATAGTATATTAAAGTAATTCGAATGCCATGATAAAAGAAAGGGTAGTTATAACTCTTGGTTGATTCTCTTGATTAACATGCTGATGATTCCTAAGTATTGATATTTCATTCTAATACTTGAACCCCTATAGAACCTTACCTTGAACCCTGAAAGTCAGATACTTATCAAAGTGATTCCTCATTGATGGATACCCCTCTTTCTTATCCTAAAGCTTGACAATTCTGATATATCCTGAGCTAAAGATCATTTCAGCATACCTTAACACCCTTAGTATTCATGAAGCTTACTTTTTTGATGATCCAGCACTTGAACCTTGATGAGAAACCATTGCTTTAAGCCCAATTTGGCATTACCCTTCATGATATCCAATAGCCTCACTAAATCCCCTTGTCCAAACTTTGATATATGAAGACCATTCAGTTACCCTAATAGAGTATAGTTCTGTGATTCATGGCCCTGAGATTTAGTACCATTTCCCCGTGTGTCGAGTTGATCTATAATCCCTTGATAAAAATGTTTACTGTAAAAAAAGATTTTGTTATAATTCGGCATCAGTTTTTGAAATAAAAAAAATGTGGGTTTTCAGTCCCAAAGGGGGATAAATTTTTCCTTTGAATGGTGGATCTGGACTGAGACGCGAGTCCTTTCCACACTTATATTAGGCTTAAAAGTTGCCTAGGGATTCCCATTAATGTTTTAGAACCCAGCGAGGTTCGGGATTACTTCGCGGCTGATCACCGGCTGTAATCCGTAGCGTCATAAAATGATTTTGATTAAAAGTATGATTTTGAAATTGTTTTGATACAAACAAAATGATGCCACCACCCAAAAGTCTTATCTCTCGATATCATTGGTTATGTCCTCTCACTGTCATTCCTTAATATATATTTCGATTTATGTTGGTATCGTATTGTTTAGCACTTGTTGAGCATTTGGCTCACTCCTTGCTTTACCCTGATATTTCAGCTAGCAGCTATGGTTAGATTCAAGCAAACTGCCCGTAAGACCTGTGATGCTGATGTTTATGTTCGAGCTCAGGTAAAATAAAAGATAGTAGTTTTGTTTGAGGATTCGCTATTTAAAAACAATTGTAATAGATGGTAGTGTTGGGCTGTTCCAAACCCTAAACTGTAAGATCTTGGATTTGGTTATGTTTACTTCTTTTAAAATGTTGTAATAGTTATATTTAAACTATTGGTAAAGTTGGGGTGTGACAGTTTTTGGTATCAGAGCTACGGTTTAGAGTCCCTGGACAGCCCAAATAGGTTATAGGATATGTGTGTAGGTTATAGGTATTATGCCAGAGAGTAGGTTAAGTAAATTTATTATTAATACTCCTCTTATTGGTTGTCCGCAAAGGGCGCATTCCTCGTCATCCTTTGGGTCGGACGACACTATTACTTTCACTGTGTATGCTGAGTTGAGGCGCGAGTTCGACATGCTTCAGGGCAAGTACGACCGACTGATAGACCGACTGAAAAATGTGTACCCGGACAGCCGAAACTACGAAGCGAAGCCCAAGGAGTAGATGACTGCGAGACTTGAGACCTTGGTTCAGTACGTCAACACCAAGCTTGAGGAGATGCCAGCGCACCGGGACCGCACCAGCCAGTATATCATTCAGATGGTGGCGGATGAGCTCCAGAGCATTGTGAAGACGCTTCGAGAGGAAAAGACTACCAAGCCCCGTTCAGATGGAGAGGAGCCTTAGTTCTTTCCATTTACCTTTACATGTTGTTGTATTATCAGACTCCGTAGAATTCCCAGTTGTTTCCGTTACTTCCTTTAACTAAGCCTGTTTTTCCTAGAATCAGACTTTGTCCTAATCCTATGTGTTGTGACCTTTAAATTTCAATAATTATGCTGTATCATTCCATTTGCTCTCAACTGTTATTATACGCTTTTATATGCATCACCATATCTGCTTAATTTGAAACTTGACCTCACATGTAAATAAGAATGCCATGCGATACCCTCGAATTATTCATATCTGTTTTGACATAACTCTTACTTCAGGATCATGCCTCCCAAAAAGAAGAACCCAACAACCACATCCACCATATACCCAAAATTCTTCGACTACTGGAAACTTTGCAACAGCAAACCAATGCTATAGCTCAATAACAACTAACCCTTCAACAGCGAATTGAAAACCAAGATAATCGTGAACCACACCAACCACCTGAACCACCAGTACCACCTAGACATATTGTCACTTTCAAGGCTTTTCAGAATGTGAAACCACCTGCATTTCATGATACCACTGATCCAGTAATAGCTAACACATGGATTAAGGAAATTGAAAGGGCTTTTGAGTTGGTATAGTTAGGAGACGATCAGAAGATGCCGTATGCTACTTACTTCTTGAAGGGTGAAGTCATCTATTGGTGGGAATCAGTAAAAGCTATGGAAGTCACTCAGCAGGTTTCTTGGGAGAGATTTAAGAAGTTATTTCTGGATAAGTATTACCCTAAGTACATGCAGAATCAGATGGAGCTTTAATTTTTGGAGCTGAAGTAAGGGAACATGACTGTACTGGAGTATGAAAAGAAGTTTACAGAGTTGTCAAGGTTTGTGACCAAGTATACCAGCACCGAGGAGGAAAAAGCGAAGAAATTTCAGCAAGGATTGGAGCCTTGGATCAGAGATAGAGTGGCTATATTTGAGCTTGAAACTTATGCGGAAGTAGTTCAGAAGCTACTCTGATTGAGAATAATGGGATGCAGTCAAGGAAGGAAAGAGATAATAAGAAGAGGAAGGTTCCATTTTATGGAGAAAAGTCTGAAGCTGGAAGTTCACAAGATCGGAATGTAAAGAGGATCGGATTCCAGAAGGGCGGAAATTTTCAAAAGAAGGGAAATTTGGGTAAAAGGCAAGAATCGAAGGGGAACAATCAGGCGAGCCAAGGGCAAGTTGGAGAAAATAAGTTCCCGAGACCGGAATGCAAGCACTGTGGAAGAAGGCACCCTGGATTATGTAATAAGCTGAGCATGACATGCTATAGGTGCAATCAGAAGGGACATTTGGCGAATGAGTGCAAGATGCCGAAGCCAGGAGTTACATGCTACAAGTGTGGGAAGACTGGACACATAACTAGGGAGTGCAAGGCAACCGGACCAGTCAAAGCTCTGATGAACTTGGCAAGTACCAGTGCGAGCGTGCCGGTTGAGGTATTGGCATTACCTCCACCACCTACACCAACCCCGCAAGCAACAGCAAGGACATTTGATCTGAAGATGAAGGATGCTGTTCAGAATTCTGAGGTGATAGCAGTTACACTTTTACTCAATAATGTCAAAGCTAAAGTATTGATTGATTCGGGAGCAACAAGATCTTTCATATCAAAATCTTTTGTTGATAAGCTTCAATGTGATAAAACGATTATGAGTGAGGTAGTAAATATGGTAATTGCGAACCAAGAGAAGATTCCTGTGAATCAATTATGTCCGAAGTGTGAGATTGATATTTCGGGGTATAAGTTTTTAGCCGACTTGATACTCTTCAAGTTGGGAGAGTTTGACATAATTTTAGGCATGGATTGGTTAGGAGAAAATAGCGCACAGATTAATTGTAAGACCAAGAAAGTGTATTTAAAGACGAAGAGTGGAGAGAAGGTAGTATTTAAGGGGCAGATGCAAGAGCAACTATTTCTTACAATCGTTCAGGCTAAGAAGCTACTTAGAAAAGGTTGTGAGTCGTTCCTAGCTTATGTAATGAATTCAGAAAAAGGTAGCCCCAACATAGAAGATATTCCTGTAGTTAACGAGTTTCCTGATGTGTTTCCCGATGAACTACCAGGCTTACCACCATATCGACAAATCGAGTTTGAGATCAACCTTGCTCCAGGCACGGAACCAGTTTCAAAGGCCCCATATAGGATGGCACCACCAGAAATGAAAGAGTTGGCGAGCCAGCTACAAGAATTATTGGATAAGGGAGTGATACGGCCAAGTACGTTGCCATGGGGAGCACCTGTCCTGTTTGTCAAGAAGAAAGATGGGAGTATGCGACTATGCATAGATTATCGGGAGTTGAATAAGGTAGCGATCAAGAACCGCTACCCGCTACCAAGAATAGATGACCTTTTTGATCAGCTGAAGGGAGCAAAATGCTTTTCAAAGATCGACTTGAGATCGGGATACCATCAATTAAAGATCAAAAAAGAAGATATTCCCAAAACAGCATTTAGGACCATATATGGGCATTATGAATTCCTAGTAATGCCGTTTGGATTGACCTACGCCCCGGCCGCATTTATGGATCTGATGAATCGAGCATTTAAGAAGTATTTGGACAAGTTTGTCGTGGTATTCATTGATGAAATCCTTATTTATTCTAAGTCGGAAGAAGAACATAAACAACACCTCTGGATAGCATTGGAGATACTCCGTCAAGAAAAGTTGTATGCCAAGTTTACCAAATGTGAGTTTTGGTTAAAGGAAGTTCAATTTTTGGGGCATGTCATTGGAAATGAAGGAGTTAAAGTGGATCCGGCAAAGATTGAGGCAGTTATGAGTTGGGAGATGCCAAAGACTCCTACGGAAGTGCGAAGTTTTCTAGGGTTGGCAGGATACTATAGAAGGTTCGTTAAGGATTTTTCGAAAATCGCCACGCCTTTGACCAAGTTAACCAGAAAGAATCAAAAGTTTGAATGGAGTGCAGAATGTGAGGATAGCTTTCAAGAGTTGAAGCAGAGATTGGTAACAGCTCTGGTATTAATGCTACCAGATGATCAAGGAAACTTTATAATATTCAGGGATGCTTCACATAAGGGTTTGGGTTGTCTGTTAATGCAACACAGTAAGGTGATCGCATATGCGTCAAGACAGTTGAAACCACATGAGTTGAAGTACCCGACGCATGACTTGGAACTAGCCGCCATAGTATTCGCACTTAAGATTTGGAGGCATTACCTTTACGGAGAAAAGTGTGAAATCTACACGGATCATAAGAGTTTAAAGTATATTTTCACACAAAAGGAGCTCAATATGAGGTAGAGGAGATGGCTGGAATTGATCAAGGACTATGACTACTCAATAAATTACCTTCCTGGAAAGGCGAATGTTGTGGCCGATGCTATAAGTAGGAAGGAGAGACTGAATATGATGATAACATCAAAAGAGTTATCTGAAGAAATCAAGAGATTTGGACTGGAACTTTGTGCTTGCGGAAAAGTTGAGGAAGTTTTTCGTGCAATGGCTTTTCATCCAACATTGGTGGAAAAGATAAAGAAATGTCAAGAAGAAGTAATGGAGAAAGAGAAGAATCAGTTATCTGGAGAGGAGATTAATACTCAAAGGGATGAGCAAGGGATACTAAGGTTTTCTTCCAGGATATGGATTCCTCATGTACCTGAATTAAAGAATGAGATCCTCCATGAAGCCCACAATTCGAAATTTTCCATCCACCCGGGAAGTACCAAGATGTATCGGGACTTAAAGAAAAACTTTTGGTGGCCAAATATGAAGCGAGACGTAGCGGAATGGGTTGCGAAGTGTTATACTTGTCAGAAAGTGAAGGCAGAACATCAACGACCAAGCGGATTAATTCAGCCCCTAAAGATTCCAGAATGGAAATGGGAAAATATCGCTATGGACTTTATAGTAGGACTACCGCGAACGAAATCCGGGCATGACGCAATATGGGTTATAGTTGATCGTCTTACGAAGTCGGCGCATTTCCTACCAATTAACGAGAAGTCGTCACTGGACAAGTTGGTTCATCTGTATGTGCGCGAAATCGTACTAAGGCATGGAGTACCTGTATCAATAGTTTCAGACAGAGATCCCCGATTTAACTCAAGATTTTGGAAGCAATTTTAGGAATGTCTTGGCACGAAGTTGAATATGAGCACGGCGTACCACCCGCAGACTGATGGTCAGAGCGAAAGGACAATTCAAACAATCGAAGACATGTTGCGCAGTTGTGCAATCGATTTTGCAGGAAGTTGGGATGACCATTTGCCGTTGATTGAATTCTCTTACAATAATAGCTATCATTCCAGTATTGCCATGCCACCATACGAAGCTTTGTACGGGCGAAAATGTAGATCACCAACAAGTTGGGATAAAGTAGGAGAAGGAAGAATTCTCGGCTCGGAATTGGTACAACAGTTGCATGACACAGTCAAGTTAATTCAGAAAAGGTTGTTTGCTGCTCAAGATAGACAGAGGAAGTATGCGGATCTAGCGCGAAAAGATGTTCAATTCCAAATTGGCGAGGCTGTTTTGTTAAAGGTGTCACCTAGAAAAGGGTTGTCTAGATTTGGAAAGAAAGGGAAGTTAGCAACTAGATACATAGGTCCTTTTGAAATTTTAAGTCAAGTGGGGAAGGTGGCCTATGAGTTGGCCTTACCACCTCAGTATCAGCATGTGCATAATGTGTTTCATTTGTCGTTGCTTAAGAAGTACAATCCTGACGCTAACCATGTGATAGAATATGAACCAGTAGAAATTCAGGCAGACCTGTCATTTGTGGAGCAACCGGTCAAAATACTCGACTGGCCAGAGAAGAGTCTTAGAAATAAGTCAGTTAAGTTAGTAAAAGTACTTTGGAGGAACCCTAAGGTCGAAGAATCGACTTGGGAGTTAGAGTCTGATATGCGCTCCCGGTATCCTCACCTGTTCTCTTAGATTCTGGGGACAAAATCCCTTAAGAGGGAGAGGATGTTACAACCGGCATTTTCGTGTAATATTAATTATAAATTTGGTGTAATTATAAAGTCGAACGCCAATATATTCAACTATTGTATGCTTGTGTGAATGAGAATTTCTGCGTCTTAAATTTTGTTATGTGGTAAATGATTATTCAAATCAAAAGTTTATTTATTTCTTTCATTTTTGATTTATAAGGAATATCTTAAACCTTGAATAAATTTCTTTTTAAAAGTTATTTTGTTCACAAATTTCCAAAGTAGTTTTATAAAATTTCTAAAAATCCAAGTTATTTTATGGTATAAATTTTATAATTTTTGAACTTGTATTTTCTTTTATAAAAATAAATCTTTATAAATGTTAATTGTCATAATTAGAAAATTACATAGTTGTCCTTGCATGCAAATCCTTTCTATTCAATCCAAAAGGGCTAAAGAGACAATTACCACCCCACTAACTCTTATATTTCTAGCCAAATTCCTTCTTTACCCTTGCATGCAAAATGATCCAAGTATAAGTGGAAGGGTAGTCATGTCAATTCCTATTCCCACTCACAATTGTCAAAACAAAAACCATAAAACAAGTAAAAGCCATGATCATTTCACACTCCACTCACCGCCACACTCTTTCTTCCCTCCCTCATCTCTTTCACTCTCGGCCTCCTCCTCCCCCCTCACTCTCGGGTTTTTCCGAGATCAACCCCCTCCCCATTTTCTTTCATTCTCAATCAAGTTTACACCTTCTACACAAGTAAATGTTACTTCCCATACCATGATCACTTATATTTCAAAGAGTTTTGAGTAGAAAGTTTAAGTTTTAAGGTTGCATGTTAAGGTTTTAGTTGAAACTCAAAGTACAACCTTGATTCTTGTGGATTTATGGTTGTTTTTGAGAGGACTACAAGGAATGGAGAAGTTCCAAGTCTTGAGAAGGAAACTCTTGATGTTAAATGGCCATTCCCTTCCATTTCATTCGGCCATGACCATAGGGGAGCCGAATGAATGGTCCTTGAGACCATTCTTGTTGCTTGTTCAATTTTTGCATGTTTATGTGATAATGGCTTGAATTTTGTAGTGAAAATTTGATGAAACCCCTTGCATACTAAGTGATCATCTAGATATAGCTCATGCTAGGCTTGCATGTAAATTTCTTGGTAAAATAAATTTAGAAAACATGTGGTTTGGCTTGCAAAACTCGAAGACATGTATGCATGTGGATTTCTCTTAGAATGTTATAAGATTTTGATCATTTGGAAAGATTTTATTAGTAAGCTTTAATTTCAGTAGGAATAATGTGTTAATATTGATTAATTCTTCTTGATGCATGGTAATAATTCGTGTATATCTTTTATAAAATGCATAACTTGTTGTTTCAAAGACTTGATGATTTGTGAGTAGTGAAATGTGGTTTCTTTTGTTTTGCCATAATTGCACCTTAGGTAAGGATGATCTCCACCAAGATTATTTTGATTATAAGGGAGTTAGTTCAGTAGATCACCATGTTTAAGGCTTTGTTTGGGTATTGGGTTGTTGGTGGTTGAGTTTGTCAAGTCAAAACCTTGGAGAAAGGAGAGTCATAGTTTCTGCAGAAAATCAGTATAGTACCCTGAGGTTTAGAGTGAGTTTTGACCATGTCATTGATGTGCACTTTGAGGCCTAAGCCACCATAAGTTAGTATTGGGATTATATAAAAGGTTTTAGGTGCTGTTTGGAAGTTTGCATGTCATTTGGTTAGGTGCACAAGTAGAATAACAAAATCTGTCCAGCAGGGGACAGTTTTGTTGCAACTTAGAAATAGGGAGATTTGACCATGTCATGGGTAGGCCCTCTTTAGACCCTGTTGGGTCTTAGTTAGAGGGAGTGTCAGAGAAGTTTTTCCAGCCATAGTTCATAGGATATGAGTTAGAACCATGTGTCACAAGTTAATTCAAGTCAGGGCATCTTCTGCCCAGAAAAACAGGGGAACCTTGGACTTTTAGCTTAGGCCCAAGAAGGCCCAAGCCAGGTCCTTGAGCTATATCAAGTTTGGGAGATGACCTTAGGTCAGGAGAGTCTTGTGTAAAAGTTTTGAAGGAAAACTTGTAGTTTAAGAGTGTTTAATGCACTCAAGAAACCATAGTTGTCATTCTGAAATTTGCACCAGTGAGCACTTTCACTTATCACATAGTTTTAGAACACTTGGGAGTGAGATTTAGGTTGACCACCATAGTTTTAAGATAGTATAAGGTCAGTAGAGCAAAAGACACAAGTGAGGGTCAATAGGTTTTGGATAGTTTAGTAAAGGCACATCGAGTTAGGAAACCAAAATTTGAAGACTTTGTCTAGTTTAGCGACCAAGTGACTTAAGTTGGGGGATTGAGATCATCCAAGCCTAATGTTGCATTATGGTGTATATGGTGTTATTTGGTATTAATATATGATATGTGATTATGTGGCTATGTGTGTGCAATTATAATTTAAAGGTGAATATAAATTAAGTGCATATAGGCCTAAGTGCCATCCGTGTTTAAATTCGGGTTGTAAATAGGTTAAGTTGGAGAGAATATATTATAATGAGGATATTTATGTTGGATCTCGAGACGAGGTAAAACTTGCCATAAAGGTCGAGTGAAGCTTCCAGTTGCTCCTACCAGTCAGACCAGACCAGCCTTTCTCAAGGCAAGTGATTCAACTTGTCCTTCATATTCACTGCTAATAGTTCATACCTTGCTGTAACTATCCTGTGTCATTTGATATATTAAATCAAGCGTATCTTATGTTTATCTTTGAATTATATAGAGATGCCATGAACCCTCGAGTACGTATTGCAAAGTAGTCTTATCATGATAGTATATTAAAGTAATTCGAATGCCATGATAAAAGAAAGGGTAGTTATAACTCTTGGTTGATTCTCTTGATTAACATGCTGATGATTCCTAAGTATTGATATCTCATTCTGATACTTGAACCCCTATAGAACCTTACCTTGAACCCTGAAAGTCAGATACTTATCAAAGTGATTCCTCATTGATGGATACCCCTCTTTCTTATCCTAAAGCTTGACAATTCTAATATATCCTGAGCTAAAGATCATTTCTGCATACCTTAACACCCTTAGTATTCATGAAGCTTACTTTCTTGATGATCCAGCACTTGAACCTTGATGAGAAACCATTGCTTTAAGCCCAATTTGGCATTACCCTTCATGATATCCAATAGCCTTACTAAATCCCCTTGTCCAAACTTTGATATATGAAGACCATTTAGTTACCCTAATAGAGTATAGTTTTGTAATTCATGGTCCTGAGATTTAGTACCATTTCCCCGTGTTTCGAGTTGATCTATAATCCCTTGATAAAAATGTTTACTGTAAAAAGAGATTTTGTTATAATTCAGCATCAGTTTTTGAAATAAATAAATGTGGGTTTTCAGTCCCAAAGGGAGATAAATTTTTTCTTTAAATGGTGGATCTGGACTGAGATGCGAGTCCTTTCCACACTTATATTAGGCTTAAAAGTTTCCTAGGGATTCCCATTAATGTTTTAGAACCCAGCGAGGTTCGGGATTACTTCGCGGCTGATCACCGGCTGTAATCCGTAGCGTCATAAAATGATTTTGATTAAAAGTATGATTTTGAAATTGTTTTGATATAAACAAAATGATGCCACCACCCAAAAGTATTATCTCTCGATATCATTGGTTATGTCCTCTCACTATCATTCCTTAATATATATTTCGATTTATGTTTGGTATCGTATTGTTTAGCACTTGTTGAGCATTTGGCTCACTCCTTGCTTTACCCTGATATTTCAGCTAGCAGCTATGGTTAGATTCAAGCAGACTGCCCGTAAGACCTGTGATGCTGATGCTTATGTTCGAGCTCAGGTAGAATAAGAGATAGTAGTTTTGTGTGAGGATTCGCTATTTAAAAACAATTGTAATAGATGGTAGTGTTGGGCTGTTTCAAACCCTAAACTGTAAGATCTTGGATTTCGTTATGTTTACTTCTTTTAAAATGTTGTAATAGTTATATTTAAACTATTGGTAAAGTTGGGGTGTGACAATATTCCTTCTTTGCAATAGACATGACATTTACTGGACCAAATAGATCAACATGTAGAAGGTGATAAGGTTCAAGAATTGATAATTCAGTCTTGCTCTTGAATGAAGATTTCCTTTGTTTAGCCTTCTGACAAGAATCACAAAGACCATCAGGAGCAAATACTGACTTTGGCAGTCCTCTCACAAGATCTTTCTTGACTAGTTCATTTATATTGTTGAAATTTAAGTGAGAGAGTTTCTTGTGCCAGTTCCAGCTTTCTTCAATTGATGCTCTACTCATCAGACAGATTGCAGAACCATCAGTACTTGTTGAAAGCTTGGCTTCATAAATGTTACCATCCCTATATCCTTTCAGAACAACTTTGCCTGTAGATTTACTTACATCTTCACAGTGTTCTTCGAAGAAATCCACATGATAACCTCTTTCACAGATTTGACTAACACTCAGGAGATTGTGTTTAAGTCCTGAGACCAGAGCTACTTCTTTAATGATGACATTCCCAAGATTGGTATTGCCATATCCCAATGTTTTTCCAATGTTGGCATCTCCATAAGAAACACTTGGGCCAGCCTTCTCCACAAAATCTGATAGCAGGGCTTTATTTCCAGTCATATGTCCTGAACATCCACTATCCAGAACTAGGATGTTTTTCCTGTTGCCCTGCAATCACAAAGACCACTAATGATTAGTTTTAAGGACCCATACTTGCTTGGATCCTTTGGCCTTATTAAGTTTGTTAACATTTGTAGCGGATTTAGCATCAGAGTTTATGTTAACATTTTTCTTATCAGAGTTTACACTATCAGACTTTGAATCAGAACTTACACTAGAAGGAACAATGCTAACTTTCTTTAAAGAAGGTTTTATTTGATAATAATCATAGTACAAACTATGATATTCCTTACAAGTATAAATGGAATTCCATAAACTACCACAATGAAAACGAGGATTTTGTGGCTTATATCTAACAAACTGACTCTTAACTCCTGACTTTGAAGGTAAGGAGTCTATGTTCTTATTCTTCATGCAAAAAGAAGCCAGATGGTTAGAACTTCCACAGTTATGACATGTTTTTCTAGGAGCATTAGGAACAGGTTTATAATCATTGCTTTTATTCACACCTTCCTTTCCATTCCTATTTTTCCTAGGTGATTTTACCTTGTTTGCATTCTTAACATCTTTCAGCTTATGTTTAAGCTGCTTCTTTGTCATTAAGCCAATGTAAACTTCAGTTATCTTTTCCTGTTTTAGTTTGTCAGAAGTTAATTCCTTTTTAACTTCTGATTTCTCAGTTTCAGACTTTACAGCTACAAACTTAACAGGTTTTAACTTTGGCTTTTGTTTAACAACTATAGGCTTAATATCTACAGTTCCTTTATCATTCTTATCATCTCCATAACCTAAGCCCTCTTTCCAGTTTCCACTACTTAACAAATTCTGAGTTGTTCTGCCAGAGTTAGTCCAAATCCTTATAATCTCTCTTTCCTTTTCTGAGTTGTCACTCTTCTCCTTTGGTACAGACTTTGCTGCTTCACCTGCAACTGCAACAGCGAGTTTGTTAGATTGTGAGGTCCTTCCTTGATTCTGTCAAGATATTCTAGATCTGTAGCTTCCAGAAATATAGTCATCCTCACCTTCCATATGGGATATTCAGACGGTTTCAATATGGGAACTCTAATAGCCTCATATCGACTATGGATTTGTGTCTTTGGAGGTTCTTCAGTTTTGGTGGGCTTAGTTGGAGTTTCTACTTCAGATATGATTGTTTTTGGATTTTAAACTGTTTGTGTGTTAACAGATAGGCTCTGATACCACTTGTTAGGTCACACACACTGTAGAAGGGGGTTGAATACAGTGTATATCACAATCAAATCGAATTCTAATAACACAAGTAATAGAAAAACAGACTTTATTCAAAGCAATAAACTCTGTTACAATATGGAACTGTCCTCTCTCAGTGATGAACAAATATCACGAGAGCTGCTAGGGTTACAAAGAATAATATTCTCGATAATGATAACACTTATAGTGTAAACCCTGTGTCTGTGTTTATATACTACACAGTTACAAGATAATCGCTAATTGATATGGAATATAATTCTGCTTCCTAAAATATATCAATCAGATATCTTTTCTTCCAAGTATTCTATTCTTCATAGAATTCCTTCTTCATGCATATCACTTCTTATGTTTGTCTTGATCTTCTCTTCAATCAATCAGCCGCCTTCCTTATCTGAACGTTTCCTTTAAGTCCTGATATTATCTTCTGATAAATATCTCCTGAACCTTAAGTACTGATGACTTAAGTTCTGACTTCAGTATAAGTGCTGATTTCAGTTAAGTACTGATTTGTCCTATTTAAGTAAGATTTGAAAACTAAACATAAATCATATTAGTCATGACATTATCAAATATATCTAACAAAAACACCCGATAATTACCTGGGATACATTCTGACAAAACAGAACACACGTAGCATATAACAATTAGGGTTTTATAACTCAACACACTTAATGACACATTAAAACACATAATTCACCTTTTTAAAGATATAATACAAGTGTAATTTCTCAGTCATTACAAACTACCTCAGAGGATCCTAAACCAGAGGGGACTGAGACTCTGTTCTAACCGGGTCTGATAGGCCTTCTAGGCATCTGCGATATATATATATATATATATATATATATATATATATGTATATATATATAACAGGTTGCAAGGGTAAGCATATAATCGCTCAACAGTACCAACATATGAATATCATAGTAAAACAGTAATGTAAACAATTATAAGAATATAACTATAAATTAATATGCAAACAGTAACCTGTAAATCATTTTGAATCTCTGTCAAAACAAAACAACTGTAAAAACTGGATATCACTGACTTGCATGCTCTTTATAAAACAACATAGTTGTGTGCTGTGTAAACACCAGATTCCAATTTTAGCATGCTATTCACATTTATAATTCAACTGTATAAATCACTATTTTCATCACGGGAATCACAAAACCAAATCAGATACATAGTAGATATGTGAAGGCAGCTGATCAGGCTATCAACACCAGACGGCTCCATCTGCCATTCCATAAACCTGTTCCGGAACTCAGAGACTAGCTAGGTCTCTGACCTGCTGGACTAATCGGTTAAGTAGTGCGCGCAACCGAATTAGCCTCTTACGCAACATTAATAGGCCACTCTGGCCCCTATGTATCCAATATCTGATCATTTTATCCAATTTTCAAATCACTTGTACCTATCTCGGTTTAAAATCGTTCATTTAACAGCACACATAAAATTGTTCACAAATCATTTTCATTCGGAGATAGGTACCTTTCTAAGTTAATTTTCCCCAAAATATATTTAATCCTCATGAACTTTACTGGGATCTATAGTAACAGAATACCCTAATTAGATACATTGACATGCTTGATATCCTCGAACCTAACTAACCCAATCCGATAACCCGACTCGTATATATACACATATTCACGTAACGATATTTACAATAACAAAACATTTGATATAACATAATATGTTTCCCGTAATTAAATTTTTTTTTTGAAGATTTGGATAGTGATTCCTCTATTTATTGGACTACCCGTCGAAACATAATCGACGTCAAATTCTCAACAATCACAATCTGCAATTCAAATCTCAGTACGACTTTAAAAATAACAAATAATATTTGTTTTGGAAAAACTATATGAATTACTTTATTTATTTTATAAATTTAGGACTTAGAATTAATCATCACCGTCCACTGTCGACTCACCGAGGCTCATTGTCGATGGCGACAAAATTTATTGGTGCACGAAAATATTCAGGTGTCCGAATAAATTTCACCGATTAAAATTATTTCCCGCACGAATTATAATTTAATATCACGAATTTTAATCAATAATTCTCTATAGAAAAAATAGAACTATTAAACACGCGCACAAACACGCGCCACAACCACAGACAACAATCAGCCGGAAAAACAAAGGAACGGCAGCAACAATCGGAACAAAAAGAAGGAGGCACAGACCACACACACGCACACATGAAACACTTCACACACACACAAAGATATATATATATATATATATATTATATATATATATATCAACAAGAACACAGAATCGGCCATGACGAAAAAACCAAGCGGCGTCTCACCGGAAAATAAGAGCAACGGTGGTGACCTCAAAGGAGCAGGAGAGGAAACCGGAAGAAAGGGAGAGAGAGAAACGGGAAAGAAAAGAGAAAGCCGAGAGGGGGAGATAGAGTTTACGAGATCGAGAGAGAACAAAGAGAGGAGAGATTGGGAGGAGGAAAGAGGAGGAGTAAAAATACGCTGAAGACACGTATCAAGTAATTTGATACGTGCACTATTTTATAATTTTGCAAAAACACGTGTCCTGTTGATTTTTTATTCATTTTCTCTCGATTTAACGAATCAAGCTGCAAGTGAATATAAATCGAAAAATTACCAAAACACTTTTAAAATTCTCGAAATATTCAAATACTAATAATATAAAGTTTTTATAATTTTTAAAGCATTTGAAACACACGGCATACCCGCATTTAACGATTAAATGAATCAACGTGCAGGTGAATTTAATCAGAAAAATTCCCAAAATAATTTTAAAATTCTCGAAATATTCCAAATTTAATAAAATATAAGTTTCGTAATTTTTGAAGCATCCTGGAATTAATACTGAATATACTGAATTTATGAATGAATGAAATTTGAAAATCATTTAAAGATAAATAATTAATAAAATATTGATTTTTTATATTTATAAAATCCCAAAAATAATTATTGAAATTATAAAACCATAAAAACAATATTAGAGACAATCCAAATATTTATGAAAATAAATATGCAATAAAACCACTTTTAAAAGTGAAAACAAAACAATACAGCTTAATAATTAATTATACAAATAATCCCTATACACCAATAATCACACATAAAATAATAATAAGACAACGCACAACTGATAGAATCAATACACATATTTTATTTATTTAATTACTCAACAATTATACTTTTAAATAATACAAAAAATATACGAGTCGTTATATCCTTCAAAACTGTGGTGGCAACGCTATCTCATGAGCGACTTTTCCTATTTTATTCAAAACTTCAAATGGTCCTATGTACCTTGGGCTGAGCTTACCTTTCTGACCAAATCGAACCAATTCTTTCCAAGGTGATACTTTTAATAATACTAACGATGCTACTTCGAAGCTCATATCCTTTCGATGTAAATCAACATTATTTCTCTGTATGTCCTGGGCTGCTTCTAGCCTTTTCCGAATCAATGTCACTGCATCCTTTGTTTGTTGTACTAGCTCGGGTCCTAGCACTTTCTTTTCTCCCACTACATCCCAATATAATGTTGATCTACACTTGAGCCTATACAAGGCTTCATAAGGTGGCATTCCAATGCTGGCATGATAATTATTGTTGTAAGAGAATTAAATCAAAGGTAAGTGGTCATCCCAGTTTCCCTTGAAATCCAAATCACAAACTCATATTTAGCTTGGTCCCTAGACATTCTTAAAACTTAGTCCAAAACCTTGAGTTGAATCTTGGGTCTCGATCTGATATAATGGAATCAGGGACTCCATGCTTGGTCACGATTTCATCCAAATAAAACTTAACTAACTTTTCCAAAGAATATCTTTCGTTGATTGGGAGGAAATGTGCTGACTTTGTTAATCTGTGGATAATTACCCAAATAGCATCGTGATTGGTTCTAGTCTTTGGCATTCCCACTACGAAATCCATTGCAATCTCTTCCTATTTCCATTGGGGAATCTCTAAGGGTTGGAACAATCCTCTTGGCCTTTGATGTTCTGCTTTTACCGTCTGGCACACATGATATTTGCAAACCCAACTTGCAATTTCTTCTTCATTTTTGGCCACCAGAAGTTCTTCTTTATATTTTCATACATCTTAGTGCTTCCAGGGTGGATAGAAAACCGAGAATTGTGCATTTCACGTAAAATTTCATTCTTCAGTTCTGTTACATTGGGAATCTAGATTCTGGAAGAAAATCTAAATATACCTTGGTTATCCTTTTGGGTACAAAGTTCTTCCCTGGTCAGAAAATCGAATTCTTGCTCCATAACTCTCTCTTGACACCTTTTAATCTTATCCATCAATGCTGGTTGAAACGTAATCTCATATAACTGCTCCTCGTCTTTCGTTGGTACTCAAACTTCGATCTCCATCCTCTCCAAGTCTCGTGCTAATTCTTCCGCAATCTGAACTATATTCATCCTCTCTTTTCTGCTCAAGGCATCAGCCACCACATTGGCCTTACCTGGGTGATAATTAATAGAACAATCATAGTATTTAGTTAGTTACAACCATCTTCTTTGTCTCATGTTCAAGTCCTTCTGAGTAAATATATACTTTAATCTCTTATGATCCGTGTAAATATCACACTTTTCTCCATATAGCTAATGTCTCCACAGTTTTGATGCAAAAACTATAGATGCTAATTCGAGATCATGAATTGGGTGCTTCTTCTTGTGAGGCTTTAGTTGTCTAGACGCATAGGCAATGACTTTATCGTGTTGCATCAGTACACAGCATATAAAGAAGTGTCGCTAAATATCACAAAATTTCTCGTCCCATCTGGTAATGCCAATACTGGAGCCGACATTAGCCTCTTCTTCAGTTCCTGGAAGCTTTTTCACACTTCTCCGTCCAAATAAATTTCTCATTCTTCCTGGTTAATTTGGTTAAGGAGCTGCGATCTTAGAGAAATCCTTTACAAATTTTCGATAATATCCTGCTAGCCCCAGAAAACTTCTTACTTCTGTCCGAGTCTTCGATTGTTCCCATTTAGATACGGCTTCAATATTTACAGGGTCTACCTTGATACTTTCCTTTCTTACCACATGTCCAAGGAACTATACTTATGTCAACCAAAACTCACACTTGGAAAACTTCGCGTACAGTTGTTTTTCTCTTAACCTTTGGAGGGCAATCGTTAGGTGTGTTGCGTGATCTTCTTGAATCTTTGAATAGTTGAGGATGTCATTAATAAATATAATAAGAAACTTATTTAAGTACTCCTTATACACCCGGTTCATTAAATCCATAAAATTTGTTGGTGCATTGGTCAATCAAAACGACCTCACTAAGAACTCATAATGACCATACCTTGTTCGGAATGTAGTTTTGGCTATATCTTCAGGCTTGATCTTCAGTTGGTCGTAGCCAGATATCAGGTAGATCTTTGAAAAACAGCATGCTCCTTTAAGTTGGTCAAATAAATTGTTAATTCTGGGGAAGGGATACTTATTCTTTATTGTCAATATTTTCAGTTCCCTATAGTCAATACATAGCCTCATACTTCCATCCTTTTTCTTCACGATTAACACTGGAGCACCCCATGGAGAAACACTTGGTCGGATGAATCCTTTTTCTAGTAGTTCTTTGAGTTGTTTAGCCAATTCCTTCATTTCCACTGGAGCCATTCGATATGGAGCTTTGGAAACTGGCTCTGCTCCTGGAATCAAATCAATGGAGAACTCTATTTCTCGATCAGGTGGTAATCCTGGTAATTCTTCCAGAAAAAAGTCGGGATATTCTCTTACTATTGAAATTTCATCCAGAGTAGGTCCTCTTTCTTGGTGTCCACTACATGAGCCAAATATGCTTCGCATCCTTGCCTTAACATTCTCTTTGCCTGCAGTACTAAGAGAAACTTCGTGTCCTGCTTCTTTCCTTGATAGCTTATCCTTACATTATCTGTTGTATACATAACGATTCTCTTCTTCTTGCAGTCAGTACTTGCCTTATATAGAGACAACCAATCTATGCCTAGAATGATATCAAATTCTCCTAACTCAAAAGGTATTAGGTCAGCTGGAAAAGAATGACCTAAATCTCTATTGAGCACTTAGGGAAGAATTGGCTTATAGGTACCTTATCTTGATTGACCACTTCTATGGTCAAAGGTTCATCTAAGTTTTCCAATATTAATTGCATTTTATTCACACAGTTGTGGGATATGAAAGATTTAGACGCTCCCGAATCAAATAAACATTAACAGGCATAGAATTAAGAGAAAGCGTACTGGCAACTACATCAGAATCCTGAGCCATGGATTTCTTAGTCATTTTAAAAGTTCTGGCTCTAGCTGTACATGTTGCTGGTCCTTGAGATACACTTTCTCCTATACTGCCTTGGGTAGCAGATTTACAATTCCTAGCAATATGCCCCACTTTACTGCAGCTGAAATATGTTACTCCTTGGTTCTCAAATTTGCACTCCGTAGAATAATGACCCTTATCGCCATACTTGAAACAGTTGACGTTCTCTCTACACCGACCACTGTGCTTCTTTCCACATGTCTTATAAACGATCACCGGCTTGCTGGACTTTGTCGGAGTAGAACTGACTGAGGTAGTACTGCGCCTAGCTTGTGGGAAATTCTGCCTTCTAAAGTTCCTATCTTTATTCATTCCAAACCGTCGCGAAAACTTTTCACTTGCTTCTCCTTGTTCTAACTTTACAGGCCCACCTTCAAACTTTCTCTTCTTCCCACCTATTTCCTTAGTTGTTAACCTCTGATCACTTCTTATTACTAGGGCAACCTGAACTACCGAAGTATATGTCTTAAATTGTAAAGCTACAACTCCACTCCTAATTTCTGGCTTCTATCCTTGTTAAAACCGCTTCTCTCTCTTAGCCTCCAAACTTTCATACTCTGGTACTATACGGGCCAACTCTGTGAACTTGGTTTCATACTCTATGAAACTTCTATCTCCTTGATTTAACTCTAAAAATTCCATCTCCATCTGATTCTAGATACAACAGTTCGAATCATTCTTCAAAAAGTAACTAGCATAGTCTGTCTTTAAATCATCACTCACCATGGTGAGAGAAAAAGCCTTCTCCATTTCCTTCAACCAGATCCTGGCAGCAACAGGATCTACTTCACCTTTGAACTCTGAGGGCTTCACAGCCTGGAAAGATTTGAAACTAACAGCTTGGATTGTCCCCCTCAATTGATGTGGCTGTTGGATTGCAGCTGCTGCTGTTGGATTTGTTGTTGTTGTTGTATGAGTTGTTGTTATTGCTGCTAAAATTGTTGTTGTTGCTGCTGGAATTGCTGTTGCTTTTGGGCCATCTTAGTAGACTTTTGGTGCAAAAAATTTATCAATTCACTCATAGAGGGATCCCCGACAGAGTAGACTGGTGGCATTCGCCTGAAATATAGCAGTCATATTTAAGAAAAATAGAATGCTCTAAACAGTTTATACATATGTATCAGGAGAGTGTTGTCATAAATAAAGTATCCTCATCCTCAGTTAATTGGATCCATCCAGAATGAATGGCTAAATTCTAAAAATACCAGAAATAGAAGCAATAATAATAGTAACAACAAACAACAGTAATAACAACGCACAAGTGTAAAAAACTGAACAACATAATAAAGAAACTACTATATAACAACCACACAGAAATACAACTAGTACAACTGATATCTAACTACTAGACTATCCGAATATACAACAAAATTGGTTAACATAACAGCCTCCAACTACTACATTCTATATTTGAGCTCTGTCTACTACTGCTGCAACTCCTCTCTAGCAACTGCCACTGCCATCAATCATACCCAACTCGAACACCAACTAGTTAACCAAATCCTGGTACTTGATAGCCCTAAACTTAAGGCTAATGAAAGGGTCAATAGATCTCACTCGCTCAACATTAGTCTGAGCCAAAGTCCTCACTCTAGCCTGAATGTCGGGTGAGGGAACATGAATACCCTGGAAGGGTCCAACTGGCACTTGATCAAGATGTGCGGCCAACTCCGTGCTCTGCTCTCTAATCAAAGATCTGTTCACCGCCTGATGAACATGATACAGAATCGGGGAGGAAGTACCTATAGGAGCAGAGAGAGGGTCTGGAGGTCTAGGGAAGGAAGAGCTAAGTCCGCAACCCGGGGGAAATCTCTAACAGCTAACACTGATCTTTGTACCCAATGAGGACGAGAACTAGGTCCATGTATATCCCTCAGAATAAACTGAGGCCCTGGTGGGGGAGTAAAATGAGTGTCTTCGGCTACAATATCTAGTGTCCTCTCCGAGTTTGAGCTGTCTGAATCGAATCTATTCTCTCAGGATGGAGAACTGGATATCACTATGGGCCACTGTCAATAATATAAATATATAGGAAATACACAATAAGGTTAAGGCAATTCTATCATAACATCAAAGATGTCAGGGTAACGCCTTCGGAACCCTCGACTGACTCTTAGGTTTGCTCCTCTAAATGAGTTGTTGACTTACACCTTAGGACACAGTTTCTACACCTTTTTAACTCGACTCCTAACCTAAATCAGGGACTTGAACCTATAGCTCTGATACTAATTGTGACGGCCTCAACCCCCGGGTCAGGAGTTGACATCACCAAACATAACAAAACACAAATATAAATTACGAGATTATTAATATTACACTAACACAACCCCAAAACCAAGATCCGATCCAGGTTCAAGTATGATTTAACACAACCATTTATTAAAAAGTCTAACACGCTAACTTATTCAGCAACTCATCAGACCGAACATGGTCTGATACAAACTACCTCAGAGAAGCCGGGACCGGAAAAGGATGACACTCTATTTTGACCGGGTCTGATAGGTCTTCTAGGCATCTGCGATAAATATATATAACAGGTTACAAGGGTGAGCATATAATCGCTCAGCAGTACTAATATATGAATATCATAGTAAAACTGTAATGTAAACAGTTATAGGAATAGAACTATAAAACAATATGAAAACAGTAACATGTAAAACATTTTGAATCTTTGTCGAAACAAAACAACAGTAAAAACTGGATATCACTAACTAGCATGCTCTTAATAAAACAACGTAGTTGTGTGTTGTGTAAACACCTGAGTCCAATTTTAGCATGTTATTCACATTTATAATTCAACTGTAGAAATCACTTTTTACATCACGGGAATTACAAAACTAAATCAGATATGTAGTGGATATGTGAAGACAGCTGATCAGGCTATCAACACCAGACGGCTCCATCTCCATCCCATAAACTTGTTCAGGAACTCAAAGACTAGCCAGGTCTCCGACCTGCTGGACTAATCGGTTAAGTAGTGCGCACAACTGAGTTAGCCGCTTACGCAACATCAATAGGCCACTCTGGCCCCTATATATCCAATATCTGATCGTTTTATCCAGTTTTCAAATCACTTGTACCTATCTCAGTTTAAAATCGTTCATTTAACAGCAATCATAAAATTGTTCACAAATCATTTTCATTCGGAGATAGGTACCTTTGGAAGTTACTTTTCCCCAAAACAGATTTAAAATAATTGGTTATAACTAAAGGGGATACATAACTTAAAACATTTTTGTTCCTGTTTGATAATAAAACAACAGTTTATTCTTATATACTAAACCATAAAAGTATGGTCAGGGGTACTTGCCTTGCGTTGATATCTCGGGATTCCTACGGTAGCTGCGTGTTAGGGTTTGTGCCCTAGAGACAACACTATGTTGTTTTAGGTAAAGACATTTGGATTATTAATATTTATGTTCTATCGATTATTCCCTTTATAATTTATTAATTCTTAATTTACTGCGATATAAATGTTAGATTAATAAATGTCCTTGGAATATGATATGCAATTCTATATCTCTAAGTACGTGACTTAGAAATGAGATTACGAGAATAGTATCAATATTCCTAAAGGACCCTAGTCAAGTATTATGATTATGGGACAATAATAATGTATTAAGACTAGTGTGTTTGTTGACTGATGATCACATCTCATTGATCATAGGTACAGTGATACTAAAGTCAAAGACACAGGCAGATGTACATGTACATGGTGCTGGACAGACCCGATGTGAGATTCTACATGTCTGTTGTGTCATAAGTAATTCTCACACTGATAATGATGTAATGGTCCTTAGACCTGAAGTCATTATATTTCTATACAAAAATTAATATACATTGATTCCATTATAAGTTATCCTTGACCGGGTAATGATAAAAGTGGACATTGGGTATATTATGAATCGTATGAGAAATATGAATGATCTAGAAGGGATTTAACCCTCCTATTTTAGGAGTGATATTATTGACCTCTTGTGTGAGCTAGACTACGAAATACGTGGCCACGCTAAAATGTTGATTTGATATGATAGTATACTCATTGATCAAGGAAACGTGGATTAAACATTGATGAGGATGACACATTACATGCCTCTAGTTTAATCTATAATATGTGGTTAAAGGGATTATATTACATTATATATTATTCACGAAAGGTTTAATCGATCACCGATTCAATTATTATTACTTGGGTAGTAATGATGTATTACTAGATGCCGCTCATTGTTTACGTTTTTAAATTAGATTTAAAATTTGTTGTTAATGTAATAATAACCTATAGGGTCACACACAAAGAATGCTTGAAGAATTATTTAATTTAAATTGGATTTAAATTAAATTAAAGTAATTTGAATTATTTATAATATTAATTAAGTTTGACTTAATTAATTAGATAAATAATGATATTCAAATTTACTAATATTAATTATGAAATTTATTTGTTAAATAATTAAGTGAGACTTTGATAGGGAATGAGATAAACCCTGATTGCGTAGTTAAATCGCATTAATTGTATTAACATTGGGCTGGAGGTTAAGCCCATGAGGGGAGGCCCAAGACCCTTGATAGGGGCCCAAAAACAGCCTAGGAATATAATTGGTTAAGCCCAGATACGGTCCAATAATGAAGCCCAATTGGAAAGTGCCCAAAACCCTGAATATTAATTAATTTTGTAATTAATTAATAAAGGAAAAATCAGCTGTTAAGATGAGTCTCAATGAGAATATAAATCCCTGTAGATTAGCCCCCAAGGGACTTGATAGGATAAGGAATCAGTTTCCTACTTCCTAGGACTCCAAAGTCCATTCTAATTCTGAGACTTGCCCACCAAGTCTCCTAACACAAGTCCAATTCAAGGACTCCCAAAATCTATATAAGGGGCTTCACCCCCACAATCAGAACTACGTTTTTGGCTTGATTCTCTAACTTACGGAGATACGTAGGCATCTCGTAAAGGCAGAGTTAAGCTACGAAACACGAGAGCAGCCATTAAAGGCATTGAGCTCCCGAACCTTAGCAATAAATACAACAGTTAATATACATTAGTTTTTAATCCATAACAGAGTTAATTATAATACAAATACGAATTTTGGATTAAAAATAACTCCTAATTAGTTAAGAGTTATAATTCATTTTCTACTGTCTATATAATATCTCTTGTGTGGTTGATGATCTACGAGTGCAAGACTTTTATTAAAACCCTAGCCACCAAGAGAGAAGATGGAGAGAGCAAGAAAAAACGGGTTTGTGCTAGTACACATCCAATCCTTGAGTTCAAGTATTCGTGTGGATACCGATAGAGCGTAGATCGCGAAAGCGAGATGCGTGGTGATTGGACAAGCTTTGGATCTCCATTAGTCAACCAATTGGTAAAGTTTCTTAAGGTAAACAATCTGATCTACGAATTAAATATATGTTTTTCGCAGGGATCCTGTGGTGGGTTTCGAAAATTCTAATTTTTTTATGTTTTTAATTACTCTTTCCGTTGCGTTTATGTGTTCGAAAGCCAACAATGACATCAGAGCTACTTGCAAAAAGTGTTTAATTCATTTATGTGTTTACTAGTTTTATGATGATAACATGTATACAATATTCCATGACTGTTATGTATGCGATTTTATATGTTTTACATGTTATTATGTTTATATATATGTATGTATATATATGTTTTGAATATATATGATATTCATGAGAGTTGTATAATTATATGATGATTATATAATCTGTATATATACTGATATATACTTGTTTTGTGTTTTTTCTTATTATAAGAATCGTATTTGATACGATTTTGAATCGGATGTAGCGGATTTGCTGAAATCTGTGTCTGGTGTCCGATTTTGGCGAACAAATACTCTATTTCATATGGAATCGAGCGTCTGAATGTAACAGATAGCTATAGCTATCATCGACTGATTTTTAACATGCTATTTTGTGTTAATTGAGCATGGTGGATGGTTATGGCTTATGACCTTAGGTTAATGGTTTTGGTTTTTCAAATATGGCTTGCATGTCGTTTAATCTTGTAATTATTAAATCTTGAATGTAACTCAAGTTCTTCTTGTAAGTTCATTAGATTAGTTTTCATATTTCATTCTTGTAATGTACATGAAGACATGAAGATTTGAAGATCAAGGGTAATCCTACACGAAGGCCATCCAAGGAAGCAATACAAGAAAGAAGACATGTACTAGTTAGCCTGTATTTATTTTCCACCTTAGATTGACCTAGATCTTTGTCATTAGCTTGATAAAGATCACATAGGATGAAGCCATAACTAACCACGTTTATTTATTGCACTTTACATATATATGTGCATATGATCAATGTATGTGTAAGAGTAGTTTATAAAGATGCATGCTTAATTAGATTAAGGATGTATGTATTAGATACGACACTCATGCCATGCTTGCTAAACAAGATAAAATCTGTAACGATTCAAGATTTTAAAATGAACAACTGATTATGAGATTCCCGTGTTTATGAAACACAGAATAAAATACAAATTTTCTTTGTTTCTGACATGGGGCGATTTTGTCAAAAGCGAGTTCATTGAACTTGTAAGGTTGTGGGTTTTAAGCGAGACTGTTCCGACTCCCCTACTACCTGGAAATCAAACCATTGACGAATATTAATTTGAAGTATGTTGTTCAAGGAAAAATTGGGAATCTCTTTATGATGGGATCATGATCGTTTTAAAATTAACAAAATCCTAAAGTTAGTACTAAGTTGATCATATGCCTTCCAATGAGTCCAATGCGTTAACCCCTAGATCGACCAGGAGTGGGTTCGCCAAAGAGAAGTACTCCTATCTATCGTGGGAGATGTATTGAAGTATATTGATACTTTTTGACTATTAGGTTTGACTTAACTAAGTTATCACAATAGGATTGTGAACTTAGAGGCATAGAGTTTGGCGAGATTTATTAGATAAATATGAACACATGTTGTTCCACCAAGTTATCCAAGAGTTATATAATTGATATAATTGACAAATGTTGTCTACCTGAATAATCATGTTTTAGGAGAAAAGCCAAAGCTGACCTAACGCGTGGTGAAATATGGATCTTGGCTCACTAGAAAGGATATAGAAGATATTTTTTCCGAATTAATAGTTAGGGCCAATGATTTGATAAAAATAGTGGGAGATATATATTATGAATATATATATGAATAATCACTTGAACAAAATTTAATGATCATATGTAGACTAAGTCATTTTATGCACTTTAATATTGTAGATATAAAATGACAAATAACATAAATAACTTCTCTATGTAATAGTCCTTGAGAAGGACAAGCTGACATGAAATAATTTCCTCGATTGACATGGGAACTTGAGGATTGTCCTCGGGTTCAAGGATGTCACTCAAACCCTCCCTTATTTCTTCTAGCTGAGAATGAAACATTTGCAGAACAAAATGCTTAACAGAAGCAAATTAATTATGCAACTGATATTTCATGTCTCATGCTTATAATTATGAGTGCTGAGCTTTAGAAGCAAAAAGAGCATAATGATGCTTATGGTATGATTGAGTACCTTCAAAAGATGTTTGAATGATAGGCTCGTCAGAAAGATTTGACAATAATAAGGCACCATACTTTTGCATTAATGGGAGAATCATATCTGGTTGGACCACATGTTCACATATTGAAGCAGATGTACATGTACATGGTGCTGGACAGACCCGATGTGAGATTCTACATGTCTGTTGTGTCATAAGTAATTCTCACAGTGATAATGATGTAATGGTCCTTAGACCTGAATTCAATATATTTCTATACGGGTATTAATATCCATTGATTCCATTAAAAGTTATCCTAGACCGGGTAATGATAAAAGTGGACATTGGGTATATTATGAATCGTATGAGAAATATGAATGATCTAGAAGGGATTTAACCCTCCTATTTTAAAAGTGATATTATTGGCATCTTGTGTGAGCTAGACTATGAAATGTGTGGCCACGCTAAAATGTTGATTTGATGTGATAGTCTACTCATTGATCAAGAAAATCTGGATTAAACATTGATGAGGATGACACATTACATGCCTCTAGTTTAATCTATAATATGTGGTTAAAGGGATTATATTACATTGTACATTATTCACGAAAGGTTTAATCGATCACCGATTCAATTATAATTACTTGGGTAGCAATGATGTATTACTAGATGCCGCTCATTGTTTACGATTTAAATTAGATGCTGCTTTCTTGTGTGGCTGATGATCTACGAGTGCAAGATTTTACTAAAACCCTTGCCACCAAGAGATAAGATGGAGAGAGCAAGAAGAAATGGATTTGTGCTAGTACACATCCAATCCTTGAGTTCAAGCATTTGTGTGGATACCGATAGAGCGTAGATCGCGAGAGCGGGATGCGTGGTGATTGAACAAACTTTGGATCTCAATTAGTCAACCAATTGGTAAAGCTTCTTAAGGTAAACAATCTGATCTACGAATTAAATATATGTTTTTCGCATGGATCCTGCAGTGGGTTTTGAAAATTCTGATTTTTTAGATTTTTAATTACTGTTTCCGTTGCGTTTATGTGCTCGAAAGCCAACACTGCGCTCAACTGACTTTAATCCTCGCGAACTTTGACTGGGATCTAATGTTAAGAATACACTAATTAGATACACTGACATGCTTGATATCCTCGAACCTAACTAACCCAATTCGATAACCCGTTTCATATATATACTAATATTCACGTAACGATATTTACAATAACGAAACATTTGATATAACATAATATGTTTCTCGTATTTAAAATAACTTTTCGGAAATTTTGGACAGCGACTCTTCTATTTATTGGACTACCCGTCGAAACATAATCGATGTCAAATTCCCAACAGTCACAATCCGTAATTGAAATATCAGTACGACTTTCAAAATAACAAATAATTTTTATTTTGAAAAATAATTATACGAATCACTTTATTTATTTTATAAATTTAGGACTCAGAATTAATCATCACCGTCCACCGTCGACTCGCCGGGGCTCATCGTCGACGGCGGTAAAATTTATTGGTGCCCGAAAATATTCGGGTGCCCGAATAAATTTTACTGATTAAAATCATTTCCTGCATGAATTATAATTTAATATCACAAATTTCAATCAATAATTCCCTGCAGACAAAATAAAACAATTAAAAGAATTCCACCAACACATGCGCAAAACACGCGCCACAACCACAGACAAAAACCAGCCATAAAAACAAAGGAATGACAGCAACAATCAGAACAAAAAGAAGGAGGCATAGACCACACACACGCACATAGTGACACAAATACATACACAACAGTTCACACACACATATACACACGAGCACATATATATGTATATAAACAAGAACAGAGAACCAGCCATGCCGGAAAAACCAAGTGGCGCCTCACTGGAAAACAAGAGCAACAGCGGCGAACTCAACGGAGCAGGAGAGGAAACCAGAAGAAAGGGGGGGAGAAAGAAACGGGAAAGAAAAGATAAAAATGAGAGGGAGATATAGAGATAAAGAGATCGAGAGAGAATAGAGAGGAGAGATTGGGAGGAGGAAAGAGGAGGAGTAAAAATAAGCTGAAGACACGTATCAAGTAATTGGATACGTGTCACTGTTTTATAATTCTGCAAAACCATGTGTCCTGATGATTTCCGAGTTATTTTCTCTCAATTTAAACGAATCAACGCGCGTGTGAATTTAATCAGAAAAATTCTCAAAATAATTTTAAATTTTTTGAAATATTCCAAACTTAATAAAATATGAATCATAATTTTTGAAGCATCCTGGAATTAAATACTGAATATACTGAATTTACAAATAAATGTAATCAGAAAATCATTTAAAGATAAAAAATTAATGAAATATTGATTTCTAAATTTTCTAAAATCCTAAAAATAATTATTAAAATTATAAAACCATTAAAACAATTTTAGAGATAATCCAAATATATATGAAAATGAATTTGCAATAAACCCACTTTAAAACGTGAAAACAAAACAATACGGCTCAATAATTAACTATACAAATAATCCCTGTACACCAATAATCACACATTAAATAATAATAAGAAAACGCATAGCTGACAGAACCAATACACATATTTTATTTATTTAATTACTCAACAATGACACTTTTAAATAATACAGAAAAATATACGAGTCATTATACTTCTTATCCTTGAACTCCATTATCTAGTATGGCCTCAAATGCACTCTATCTCCATTATTTGGAATAGTTAAGACTCTTAGGAGAGCATTTGGATCTCTCCAGCTATTTCTTACCTCCTCGATTTTGTTAAGTACCATATTTTTGGAAACAATGTTGAATCCAAAGTTCTTCTTTATTGAGGAGAATATTTTCACTAAGACAGAAAAGCCTTCATTGAGAATTTTGTGAAGAGGCCAAGTCATCTCTTTTCTACCCTTGTACCTGAACATCAATCTCTCTGGAAGCTTCTGGTAAGCATCAATAGCTCTCACTTCATCTAGCTCATCCAGATAGAGATTGAGATCTTAAAACTCCATGATGTCACAGATGTAAAGTTGATCTCCCTTTTTGACAGTTGGTTTGGGTTTGGATAGATTTTTGGATTTGAATGGAACTGACTTGACTGGCTTGCTTGGTTTGGATTTTCTTCTTTTAGCTGAGGTAGTTGGAATTGGGAAGTTTAGATTAGGGATAGGTAGGTTTTCCCAGCCTATTGGTTCATTCTTTGGAATTATTGGCTCACCAAGAAAATTCACATCTGGATAGACCCTGGTTTCAGATTGCTTCATAGTGGGAAAGTTTGTTTGATTTGCAGTGGTAGACTGGGTAGACTCAAGTTCATCTTCTTCATCTTTTTCTTCTCCAAAATCCAGCTTCCTTTTGGTTGTTTCGTTTCTCACCCTTTTTCAAATTTTTTTCTTTGGCTCCTCTTGCTTTTCTTCATTCACAGACTCAAATATCACAGCAAGCATATCAGTTTCTGTGGTTGCAGGCTTCTTAGCTTAGTTCTTAGCATCTAAGGCAACTTGCCTTTTCTGTTGTTTGAGCCTCACCTTTTCCTCTTTCTTAGCTTTTGCAAATTGTGGATGTCCAGCCATCACACAGATCAATTTTCCATGCTTGTAGATTTTAGCAATTCTTTTCTTTAAGACCGAGTCTCTTGGATCTTTGTGATAAGCAATGGATCTACCAAGAAGCTTCTTTTTATCAGGTTTGGGAGTTGCATAGACAAGGTCCAATGGATTTTTGGTTGAATTCTTTGGGTAGTTTTTCTTTGGTTGTAAATCACATTGGCCTGTAGAAGCCTTCTTGCAAATGTGTTGGGAATATGATGTGTACTTGATGATAACTTGAACAAAACACTAAGTAGATTTTATTTAAGTGAAATTGGAGCTTTTAACGGATGATCGTTTCAACATCCGTTGAAAGAGTAGCTTATGTAATAATAAGATTAGTAGCACATTCCTGCATCTCATAATGGCTTAGTGAACTAGATGTTGTAGAATGTATAGGTCATGTTAACTACTAGATTGATAGGCAAGATAGGTTGGTTAATTATAAATATCAGATGCCTTGTAATCTTGCATAAATAAAATAGAGTTAACTTCCAAGAAAACAGTCTCAACAGATGTTTCACCAAGCTTCAACGGATGATCAACTAAAGCTTCAACGGATGATTCACGTTGTCTTAATGGATGATCATCCAAAGTTTCAACGGATGATCAACCACAGTTTCAACGGATGATTCAATAAAGTTTCAATGGATGTTCAAATTCAAAAGAGCAGTTGATAGTGACTTGAGAGTCACATGCGTTGATTGTATGTAAATGGAATGTCGCAGCCTATTTGCAGGGTTTAGAGAACCAAGAAGCATTTTTTCATGCTAAACTGAAGATATTCAAAGATGCTGGAAAGAGAAGTGAAGAAGCATGAAATTATACTAGAAATAGATAAACCAAG